>NC_052502.1:35101296-35401296 GCF_016617805.1 Bactrocera tryoni | reverse complement strand
ACTAATTCATTTATAAAATTGTTTGAAATGGTGCGGGAGTGACAAGTAACGTGTGATAAGTAAATAACAAAAATAACACCTTTTTTAGCAAAAGCTCGCTGAAGTTATTGGCAATATCAAAAGCTCTACACACCCACTGCCCAAATTCTTATCAACTTCTACGGTTACTTACAGTGAAACACTCTCACCAAATTAAGCGACAAAAATTGTTTTTGAATATTTTTTTTATCAAATATGAGTTTTTAAGAAGTATTGGGTACTCGAAAAAGTATTTTCGTATTTTTAATCAAAGTTCAACTTATTTTGTATATTTATAATGAACTTTACTAACCCAAATATGTACCATTTTGGTCTACAACTTTTTGTCATTTTTCCAACGATAGGCCGACCAGAGCGAGGTGCGTCTTTCACATCGAAATTGCCAAAACGGAAGCTAGCTTTTTCCTCAAGAGTTTATATACTTCTCCAAACCGCCACTATCGAAGTACTATAGCTTAAGCTGCCATATCAAAGGAGCGATCAAGCTCAAGTCCTTGTATGGATTACTTTTTTACTTAACAAAATATCTTAAAGAAATTTGGCATGGGTTATTTTCCAATACAACGCTATAATGTCAAAGTAAATTGTAGAGATCCGGTCACTAAAACATATACAGAGCTGCCATAGAAACTGATCGATCAAAATCAAGATGAAGACTTTTTATACACTTTAACGCTATAAAAATTGCAATTGAAGCATTGAAGGGCGTGATAGCTTTAGTGCAGCCGAAATTAACATTTTCTCTTATTTTGAAATTAAAAAAAAATATAATAATAATAATTCTTTCATATGTTACATTCTAATTACATAATTTAATTGTTTGATATTTTTGACTAACCCACTGTGCAAACTGCTTAAACATATAAAGCTTAAACATTCTCGCACTTTCACCCATAGATGGCTCTCTTCTTTTTGCTTCTCTTCACTCTGCATATATGTTATTTATTTCCTTTTACTTGCTGCTACAAATTGTAGTGACCTAATTGTGCTTTTCCTGGACCAAGTGACTTGGGTCACTACATTTAATTACTAGAATTTGCGAGCTCGTGCAATTTCTAAGTATTTGAGCATTTTCAATACAGCCAATAATTGTTTGACCGTCGCAATATTTGTCTTTTTGTGGGACAAACAATCATATGTGCTATGTATGTATGTATGTACAATCGTAATTCTGCAGAAAAATGCGAATGCCCGTGACAATATGTGAGTTATGTGTGGCAGCGCCATTACACCCTCCCGAACACGAACTAAACATGCAACTAGTAGCTGCTGGTAATTGATATCAGTCAGGCGGGCTTTTCCAATCGTTACATATACTTACACTTATTATGAGCACATTCGTCTAAATATAACTGATTGCCTGCGTGCCTAATGCAAATAAACAACAAACAATTGACAACGATATGCACAAAATATAAAACAACCAATTATATTTGCCTTCCCGCTCGCTGAGACAGCAGCGATCAGCGATCGCCACCATGCGACAGACGACAAGCGCCCACCATGGCGTATACACATCATCGAAATTTCGTAGAATTATTGAATGAACTTGCAGACGTCACAAAACCGGAGCAAAAAGCAAATATTCAACGAATTGTACAAATAAATCGAATTCTTCAAACATGTGTATGTACTATGTATATATTATAAATACTCGTACGTATAAATTAACTTATTGAAAGCTTAACAGCGAAAAATGCTAACTAAACACGCCGTTAGCAGCTGATCGCTACTTCGTTGTGACTGTTTGTGCGCGTGTGTGTGGATATGTGGCGTTTGGAGCGTTTTGCCGGGCCTCTGCCCAAAGCGTTCAGCGTGCGCGCGCAAATTTTATTTTCAGCATATGCATGAATCAGCCACAGCGCCGGTGGAATCCCCGTTAGCTTGTGCGATTGCAGAGAGTGCGCGCGGCTATGAGCGGCAAGGTCGGCGCGCCGGCATATAAGCACGTCAGCAGCTCTTAATTTATTTTAAAGCTTTCGTACAAAGCGACGAAAAAAACTGTTCGCTTGAATTCGTATAGCAATTGCTTTTACCCAAAACTGGCGAACAAAAGTTTGTGTGTACGCGATTAAAATAGCTTTACGCTTTACGTTATGCGTGAAGTCAGTTGTACCCGGCTAATATAACAATATTTATACAACCACGTTTTTCTGAGCGCATTAGCGGCAACTGGTAGTCGGTGTATAGCAATAAATAGTTAAAAAGTGTTGAAATCGCGCCCACGGAAATAGATGGCTCGTTTGGAATTTAGAAATGCTGGAGAGAGGGTACACACATAATTCGTTTGCTAAATACTTTTTATGTGACTGATAATTGTTTATCGAACTCAAATTTTAATGTTATGGCAATATCATTTTTTTAAGGAAGTTCTATATTTTTGCGTGAAGTTAATGACTTCAGTTCAAAAACCTATTTTATAATAAATTCAACTTATTTACTTTCGCATATATTAAAAAAAAACAAACAAAACGTTAACTTCGGCCGCACCGCAGCCATAATAGCGTTCACAGATACTTTTCTTAAGGGGTTACATACAGTTAAAAGGCCGAAAGAAGCGAATTTTCCAGATTTTTTTCTGACAAAAATTACAAAAATTTTTGAATCCAAAAATTAGTACACAGACTTTAGTATTAGTAAAAATATTAAATTGGAAAGGAACTACAGCTGATCTCCGGGCGTTCCTTTCAAAAAAGACGTTTTGCGGTCTCAGAATCCTCTGAAATTAAAAAAAAAAAACAAATTCGTTAAAGTAATATTAAATCTAGTAATTAGTTGGAGGAATAAAGAAATAAATTTTTTTGGAAAAATGGCGGTTTCTAAAAAAATCGATTTTAGACAACAATTTCGGGCTTTAAATATTAAAAAAAAATATATCGGTGATTGGTAATCTTCGATTAACTACTTAAAAATATCTTCTTAAATATATCGTGTTAAAATTTGAGACTATTCAAATTTGCGTGTAACTTCGAGAATATTAACCGGAAGAATATGAAGTTTTCTGTGTGTATTTCTAAATATATTTACATTAAGAAAAAAAAATAAAAAAAAAATGATTTTTTGAAAATTCTAACTGTATATAACCCCTTTAAGCAAAGAAGATCTATAGCTTTATTTGGATTGGTCAGTTAGCAGCTATATATACAAGGTGTGTTTCAAAGTAAACAGGACTTAAAAAAAAAACAGAACAAATGGTTTTTTCGCAAAATCAATTTATTTTATTCAAAATAGTCCCCTTCTGCTTCAATACTGCTTTTTGCATGGTCCAAAATCATGTCGAACGAGTGTTTTAGCTCGTGCAAGCCTTTTGAATGGCCTCTACGTCAGCATAACGCTTTCCTTTCATGGGCAAATGCATTTTACCGAAAAGGAAGAAGTCGCACGGTGCCATATCAGGTGTATACAGGGAGCGGTTAATGGTTAAAATGTGATTTTTGGTCAAATAATCGTCCTTCGAATGTTAGAATCTCAAAAATGTTGGTCGTCAGTCAATTTATGCGGAACAAACCGTGCACATACCTTTCGTAAACCCACATGTTCCGTCAAAATTCGATAAATCGGTGTTTTGGAGATGTTCAATTCCATTTCCATGAATTTCAATGATAATTTCGGCTGACTTTTGATGAATTCACGAACAGTTTCGATAGAAATTCCAGTGATCACGGATTTTTTTTTGGCCCCCATGTCATTTAAGTATGTCCTCACGACCACTTTGAAAACGTTGAAACCACTCGTGCACTATGCTACGAGATAAGCAATCATCGCCATGAACTTGTTTCATCAATTGAAACGTTTCGGTAAAAGTTTTACCAATTTTAAAACAAAATTTAATGTTGGCTCTTTGTTCGAAGCTCATTTTCCCACCGATAGCACAAACATACTGACACTTAAAATGCAATAACTTCACTTCCAATCAATGAAATCTCATGAAATTCTCACTGGACAATGGATAAAAATAGCAGATAGCGATAACGCACTAGTCGCTATCGGGATCGCTAGATTCAAAAAGTTCTGTTTACTTTGGAACGCAGCTTGTATTTTGACAAAGGAAAACATTTTTACCCCAGTCTGATTCCGATCTGCCAGTGCTTATAGCATCTACATATGTGCTATAGTAATCTGATCTGAACAATTTGTTTGGAGATAATCCATGGCCAATTTCTTAAAGAAATATCATCGAATGAAACTGATTTCCATACAAGCACTTACTTCCGATCGGTCAGTGTGTATGACAGCTATATGATATAGTTGTACAATATCAGTGGTTCTTGCAAATGAGTTTCATGGGGAAAAAGCACGTGCGCAAAAGTTCATATCCATGTGTCAAAAATTGAGGGACTAGTTTTCGTACATAGACAGACAGTAACGCGGATCTTTTATATACATATACATACAAATATATAGTTTATTGATCCCTCAATGTTTTTTTCTGAGTGTTATGAGCTATATGCCAAACTTAGTACTTTCTGTTCAGCGTATAAATCACTTTAATTACAATTATTATTTTTTCTAGACCTTTTTTCATTACTCATTATCATTACTTAAATCCTTTTAGAACTCTTAATCATATGCATAAACAATTTTGTTTGTTTGTTCGTTGAATGAGGCAACAATTTACGTAATTTCCATAAAACAAAATACGAAAACAAGTAAGGAAGGGCTAAGTTCGGGTGAAACTGAGCATTTTATACTCTCGTAACTTGCAATTATCACAGCTGATAAGTGAGCAAAACTAATCTGCCATCAAAAAAAAACAAAAAACAAAAACATGGCAAATAAGACAAGTACTGAATGTCCTTGCGATTAGTCGCAAAGCAACTACTAAAAACACTAAGCATTACTAAAGGCACTTCTGATCTTTTCATATGGCACGAAATAATGCCCTTCTTCCAGCACACATATTCTACGAAGAGCCGATTTTTCTTTATTCCGAAAATATCACAAAAGAATACTAGCTTCTTCTCTAATAGTGTTTAAATCGGTTTTAACATTTTTCAACTAATCTACCTCTAATTACACTCTAAAAACATTTATGTGGGCCTCATGAACGCTAACTTGTATCCTAGAGATATGTGCTGGAGATTAATCTATTTCCTACTATACGCTCAGGAGAGCATTCCGGGTGTACTCTTTTTAAAGATTACTCGCAGCAATTTTAACAAGGCAAATATTTACAAACAACTTATTGTACACTGTACATACATACTGACATTTCGACTCTGGCTTCTGCTCGCTTTTGCATTCATTACTTTGAGTATGAATGTGATGTCGCTCGCGTAATATCATTATTATTATTACTCGTATTGTTCAACATGCGGCTTTGTGACTTGTTAAGTGTACTATCAATGACTTAGAATAAAGACAATAACAAAGCAATAACAAAGTAAAATAAACAAATAAATACTTAATTGAATAAAGGAATAAATAAGTAAATAAATATGTAATAGCCGTGTTTTCACTTTCTGTTTATATTGCTAAGTGACTGGCTGCAGATTACACGATCATACATACATACAAGCATACACAAATGCTCACTAACTATTTATAGTGCTTACAGATTATTATTGTTATCACAAAGTTTGTATAAATTAACTTAATTGCTGTCAAACTAATTTGAACTTTATAAATAATTATTTTAATTTGAGGTTATCACTAAAGCCATAAGATCAACATCTGATACTAATCACTGATAAGGCATATAAAATCAATTGCTATAAATTGATACTTAACACTGATACAAGAATACGATTTGATAACAGCAAATGTTAAGAAAATTCCTTAAATAAGAAATAGTTAAATATTCTTCGGAAAAACTCAAAGAAAATTCGCACAAATTAAAGACAAGTGCACTTATCTTGACAGTTGCTAATGAGTTTCCTAAAAACCGGTTCATGACAGCTGTCACAACCGCACAAGTCGCTACACTCCAATAAAAGTAAAAACACACACAAAAAATAAGCAATTTAATTCTCACTTACGCTCTCTGTAGTTGCACATGATAAGCATACATAATTGCTTTAGCTCGCACTGTAAAATGTCACACCGAGTACAAAAAGTCCCCTGCCAATTACAAATGCAACGCATGTCTTGGGCTTGCATGACTTATAGCGTAGAAAATTGCATATCTTGTCATTTATGCGTTCAGTTTTCGATAATTGAGATTTATTTATGGACATAATTTTAATTAAGTTCATGCGAGCGCAATTAATATTAATTGTTTCTTTTTTTTTTTTGTTGAACGAATTTTGAATATAATTATTTTATTTATTATAATTTTAAATATATACTTACTCTTAATTACTCTATAATCATTAAATAAAGGCAACTTAAGTAATGTTATTGTTATACTTTGAACAGGACATATTAAGTTTGCCAAGAAGTTTATAACACGCGGGAGAAAACTTCGGAAATCTTCTAAAGTTTATAGCATATAAAAATGAGCACCGTGAAGAGCTGATCCACTTTAGTAAGGTTCGTCTTTCGTTCTACCTTCTCTCAAGAAATAGACCTGAAATTTCGCCCACATCTTTTTTTCACCAAGAACCCGTTTTTTTTGCCGTGACCATCGATATGGACATACCACTATAGGATATATGTACATATCTGGCACACGAGGTGAATGATCAAAATTTGCATGGAAACCTTAGGCAGAGATTATTGTTCAAGACAATGCGATAATATCCTAATATATTATTCTTCTTCTTTATTGGCGTAGACTCTGCTTACAACAGAGCCGTTCTTATCCATTCGGTCGGCATGACCTAGCCAGTGTAGCCGCAGTCACTTAATTCGCTGAATTATTTCAATGTCATCGTATATTTCGTACAGCTCATCGTTCCATCGAATGCGATATTCGCGGTTTTCAATACGCAAAGGACCATAAATCTTCCACAGAACCTTCGTCTCAAAAATTCGTAGCGTAGATTCGCTAGATGTTGTCATCGTCTCTGCCTCTGACCATATAGCACGACGGGAATAATGAGTGACTTATAGAGTTTTGTTTTTATTTGTCGAGAGAGGACTTTAATTCCCAACTGCCTACTTAATCCGAAGTAGCACCTGTTGGCAAGAGTTATCCTGCATTGGATTTCCAGGCTGACATTGTTGGTGGTTTTTACGCTCGTTCCAAGATAGACGAAATTATCTACGACTTCGAAGTTGTGACTGTCAACAGTGACGTGGGAGCCTAGTCGCGAGTGCGACGACTTTTTGTTTAGTGACAATAGATATTTCGTTTTACCCTCGTTCATTGCCAGAGCCATTTGCTCCGCTTCCTTATCCAGTCTGGAGAAAGCAGAACTAGCGACGCTGTACACTCATATACAACAAACTAATGTTTATATTAGGCTTTGAAAATTTATCAGCACAAGTTATTAGTTTAAGCACTGCTTGGTATTTGGATTGTGGTTATGGTGTTTATGTCTGCTTTATGAATTATGATATTTTGGTTTTGGTTAAATGTATCTTTATCTCATCCCACATTATATTACTTCTTTGCTTTTCGCTCTAAAAAGTATTAAGAAATGCTTATCTTCCCATACTCATAATATCAATAATCCATTAGATTATAACATATAATAAAAAGCGAAAAATAAACAATTCAACAAAATCAAATTCCAGCTCACCTTAAGTACTTGGCACAAGCATTTGCAAGTTTACGCTCTTACCGTTGACCGTTTACTCGGCCACGCTTCCAATTACAAAAAAACATTGCCAAGCACATTTAATTCAAATAAAAGTGACAACATAACTAACACTAATCTCCAGCGATTAGAGCATCTCAATAACTCTCTGCGTGGGATACTCTGTGATATCCAAATGGCTGCCAGCTCATTGAAAGGTCGTCCAATTAATACAACAATAGATGTTGTTGCAGCAAATAAGAGAATACAACTTAGTACGGATAAGCGTTCGCATAATGAAGATGTTGATCGAGTTGATATTGATATAGTATATGATAAGTTGGGAAAGTTCTTATCGAACATGCGGAGACACATAGGAAGGATATACACATGTCGTGGAAATAGAAAGGGGAAAGGAAAGACGTCGGAAGCTTCGACGAATCGGCGAAGATTACAGGCCAAACATAATCATTCAAAAAAGCCCTAACATATTATATAATTTAATATATTTATCATGACAATTCTCCGAACCATTCATAACTCAGGCATTATTATTATAGATGGGGGATCGTTATATTATAATTGATTCATTATAACTAAACTCTAACATGTTTTCAGTCAGCGATTTTTATTATTTGTGAAACATTATATAAATTTTCGAATTTTTCTTTTTTTATATTTGAACATTTCATTTCAAATTTAATAGGTCATTTTCGAATTTTTCGTTTTTTTATAATTGACATTAATTGTTATTAGTTATTTATTTAAAACTTAAGATTAAAATTACATCGCTTTAGTTGGAGAAAACTCTTTTTCGAATATTATTATTTTTATTTAAAGCAACATTTCCAATGTTTGCAACATTTTTCATCACCAAAAATTATCACATTCGATCTGGTTCAAAATATTTTGTTTTTCATTAAAAATGGAATTAAATAAAAATTTTAAAAGTTAAGAAAAAAATAAATAACTGTCATTATAACCCACCAATTAGCAGACTAGCTAAGCCTCTCGATAAGTTGGATATTTCTAGTAAGACAGTTGACAAAATTATTGTGAAAACTTGTTAAATACAATGTTTATTTATAATTACATACTTTAGCAGTATTATATGTCATTTGGTTAGAATCATACATTGAATGAAGTATCTTCAAAAAAGCACTAAATAATTATTATATTAAATTAGGCTGTGATTTAACAAAATTTAATGAAGTTTTAATTGTATTGTAATTACATAAATATTTATTCGCTTAAATTATACCTTTAATAATAAAATATTTGTATACATGCATATATACAATACTCATACTGTAGTTTTTATTTCTGGGTAAAAATTAATGCTAAAAAAGTAAGAGGGAAAAAGCTTTTGCTTACCTCCGACGTCTTCGAAAAGAATTGTGAAATCAAAAGTCGCGAACCATCTCCCCTTTGGCAGTCTTAATGAAGTTACCACGTAGTAATAATTACAATTTATTTTTCGATTTACCCTTTTAGTGTCTATTAACGCGTACAATTGAATCGTCGTATGATCGTGAATTTGTCTAAGCAACAACTTGAAAATGATCCGGATTTTCATCGAGAAATCATCTTCAGCGATGAGGTTCATTTTTTGCTGAATGGCTTCATCAATAAGCAAAATATTTGTTATTGGTCAGGCAGCGATCCACACTTACTCCAAGAGTCGTTTTTGCATCCCGAAAAAATCACGATTTCATGCGGTTCATTGGCCGGCGGCGTCTTTGGGCCGTACTTCTTCCGGGATGATCAAGACTCGCACGTTAATGTGAATGGAAATCGCTACCGCTCAATGATAACCCAATATTTTTGGCCCGAATTGGATGCTACGAACTTGGACAATATATGGCTCCAATAGGACGGCGCCAAAAGCCACGCAGCGAATGTCACAATAGATTAGATAGAATAGAAAACCATGTTTGGTGAACGTGTTATCTCACAAAATGGCACAGTAAATTGGCCGCCTCGGTCGTGCAATTTGACGCCGTTAAACTATTTCTTGTGGGGCTATGTCAAGTCTATGGAACGTGAAATTGCATCAGTATCGACTGATTTATGCTTGAAAACCGTCCAACATTGGGTTCAGCGTCTGGACTTTTGCAATCGTACCCGTTTTTGGTTCATTTAAAAAAACTTTTATCGCGCTCTTATTGGAAACCCCGTTACTTAGAGTATACTCGACCAAATTTTAGCCCACTAACAAAAACAATAATTTCCTAGTATTTTAAAATCACTTTCAAAATAGGCTTCTTTCGAACCAATGTAAGCATGGCAGCATCCTTAATGGCTAGAATGGCCTTCGCAGCCTACCGCGATTTTTGGTTTGTTCTCTTTCGCCTCATTTTTGTAACGGCATTCGCTAGACTGCTTTACAGTTTCATCTTCAAGTTTCCCCGCGAATAATGATGTGTTTTGTGAGTGTAGAGTTTTCACTTTTTTCTAACCTCTACTCGAAGTCATTCTGTTCTTTTGGTACCAGACTGGCATAGACACGCTTCATACCCCAAATTTTAACCAAAATATGTTGAGTCGATCCATAAGAGATGTTAAGTACTCTCTGATATCAAAGGGAAGATTTTCAGGCACATTTTCTTTAGCTTTAATGATGTTATCGTAATTATAATATATAGGTAAATGGATGTCTCGCATAAAGCAAGATTTGTATGACTTCTCGACTTTCACTCAATACTTTGTGCCTCTACTTTTATTATTGATATACCGTCTGCAATATTTTTAACGATTTCATAACCGTTATTCGATTGGAAACAAAACATACACCAGTCCGTCAAATTTGATCAGATGATATAAGTGGATGTAATATTGTTTGGCCTCAAAATTATCTGATACTTATTGTTAGAAAACAAATATTAGAAAGTCTTTCACTGTCACTTCACAAACGACTGATGGTCATACCATAGACGATCGCTTCGTTAACGATCATCCGACTGAAATAGCTTGTCGAGAGGACTTTAGTCGTTTGAGAATCGTCGACAGTAATTTTTGTTTTTTGCATTTGATTTGTAAAGGACCAATAATAAGGCCATGAACTTTTAAGTACTTGTTTGCTTAATGAAATGATCACAGAGATGGTTTTAAGATCTTCAATTGCTGTTTGTTGGTAATGTTTTAATAGAATGTGACTTTATAACATGATTTTGTACCGATGCTGTGGTTGCTCTGAATAATACTGCAACATCAACTACTAATAAATGGAGAATGATTTCGAATATTCTGAAAATGGACAACGTGGATAAGCCATTTAGCCCATCATTGAGATTGGCCCTCGGCTTTTTTTTTAAGTAGTAGGAAGCATTTAAAGCCGTAGTGCAGAACTTTAATCCGTTAAATATAACCTACTCCCAACCAAATCTCTCCCACGGAACCATCGGATTAAGTATTACTTAATGGGGGAAAGAAAGACTTTAAGTATCGTCTATAACACAGACTGACTGAGGCCTGATATACTAGTACTTTATATGTCTTAGTTTTATCATAAGTAAAGCTGACGATTCGCTGACAGCTTTCTATTTACCAGAGGACTGACACATGAAAAACTACCATCAACTAAGGTTTTTAAATTTACTAGCTCAGAGTCTTCTATGCATTCTTTACACGTCGGGCAGTACGCACTAAGGTCGTGATGGAATCGAAGCAGATAGTTTCTAAAGCATCCACGTCCATTCAGTATTTGGGTTAGGTGGAAGTCTAGGTCTCCATGTTGTCTATCTATCCACAAATGGATATAAGTCTTGTCCGGGATTAGACTGTCGGTCCACCGTAATTTGGTTGAGGTTTGCCATGTTTGCTGCCACATTGTGATGCTTTTGGTTCACTAATCTTTTTTTTACCCCTACCGATGGATCTGGTAGCTGGTCCAATCGCACGAATTCGTCTCTGTCAATGGGCGGCATATTAACTAAAACTTCAGCAGCGGCGCTTGATATCGTTCGCCACACTGATCTTTTATATAGGTATACTGGATTTTCAATAATCCTATGAATTTTCAATAATCCTATAAATGAATTATTTATTTTTTATTCTATCAACTGCTTCTTTTTATTATGGATATAAATTCTAAAATACACACAAATTTATCAATAATATTTTTGACACGATGTGAATAAGTTAGTACAGTCAGAGTAGTCCTACACATGGGCGCCTAGAAATCAATGCAACTACAATGCGCATGCTTGCTTGGTTCACAACCACGAAGGCGAAGGCACGCAACATTGCAACATAAATCTCGATTGGTTTGTTCTATCCACTCATTGTTCGTCCATTCACGCATCCTGGCCACACAGGCGCCAGCAATGCCATTTATTTATTTGCCGCCACAACTTCTATTCGAAAACAATTGGTCTATTGTTGTGTGCACTCCACCTTGTGCAAGTACTCTTACAACACCTTTGCTGAATTTTCACACACAATGCAGCCGGACACAGATACACTCTCGAATTAAACGCGCTCCTCTAGGCATTTGTCACATGTATGCGGACCCAACCAATTCAAGCGGTCGCTTGCGCAGTCTAGCCTCTTCAAAATGCCAACAATCATTTTGCTCATAATGAGCGTTATAAATCTGCGTGACCTTTGTATTGTCACAAAGCAGCTTGGTCAACTTAAATTGATTACAACAACAGCAATAACAATAGCTGACATACCTCAAAATTAAATGTTTTCCAATATACAAGTATATGTTATATATTTTTTTGTTACTGTTCTCTATTCCTTTTTTGCTTTACCGTCTGACCACTCCAATGTTTGGGTCACTCCATTGACAATTAAAAATCGAATTGATTTGAAGCCATTTGTGAGCAGAAAATAATCAATATGTTCATTATCATGGCATCACACATTTGAACTAAATACATTTGTATCTGCAACTGCCTACTTCCAACTGAAATATCAGCTGCTGTTATCGACGAAACTTGCCACTTCTGCGCTCTATCAGTATCAAACACATCAGGGGGTACTTATATGTGTACTGCGTAGAAACATATGAGTGTGCATTGGCATGCCAGTACTTGATTGGAGGTGTGCGCAAAAATGTGTACTTTCACGCCTTTGATATTACACCGACAAGGCTCGTATTTTTAACGACAAAATTACCGTTATTGACAGTTGGGCAATGATACTTATACGGATTGACAATACGGAGTGAGAAAAATTAAGTGACTATAATTTATAATTAACTTGATCTTCTCATGTGAATCGATTAAGATTTAAAATTGTGAGAGCAAAAAATCATAATTAAAGCAAATTTATTAGTGAGAGAAGAAACTGCCAATTAAGGTTAATATTATACTTGTATTATATCATATCATATGTACTCAGTTATGTTTAGGTCCTTATTAGCTGATCTTAGTTCACATGCTGGCCCTTGAAGGCTCAGCATTCTTCCAGAGAGTTTAAATCCCATCTTTTCTCGAAAGTTGGTCTTCAGTCACTTCTTACACGCCAATTCAAGTTTGGTCAGATCTACCTTTACCCAACTTGTTCATTATTCTACCACACACCGCCAAAACCTCTGCCGATTTGTAGAAGTAATGTAGTGTAGACATGAACAGACCATATGATCAAATTTGACACCTACAACCCCATTTATGCGTTTATTGAATCATTTGAAATGTTGCAGAAGTACTTTCGGGAGTCTGCTCGTACTTAATCAGAACCACATGTATTTTATTGGCAGAAAGTATTTAGTTAAAATCGTTTAATTAGATTAGGTTAGAAAAACAGGGTTATTTCTCATGAGCACCCGAATAATCCCTCTCGAACCCGGAATGCTTAGGTATAGATCAGAACGACCGTCGGATATTGGCAAAGCCATAAGAAGTATGGTAACCGAAATGCTTCGACCTTAATTTGACGAAAACTGGACAAT
This sequence comes from Bactrocera tryoni, assembly GCF_016617805.1. Classification (NCBI taxonomy): domain Eukaryota; kingdom Metazoa; phylum Arthropoda; class Insecta; order Diptera; family Tephritidae; genus Bactrocera; species Bactrocera tryoni. The sequence continues at coordinate 35,387,736 of NC_052502.1, read as the reverse complement.
AGAGGAGAAAATTTCCAGATGTTTCCACTTCATTTTTCCCATTATAATTTTGAAAAGTTGCAAACTTTAAAATCCTTAGTCTTTTCGCTTGAGTGCCAATGGGGCAGTGTTCAGTTAAGATGCCTATCAATCCGGCGATGTGAACCTTCCTCAGTGCCGGTAGTTCAATAGACCTCTTGCTAGAATGTGCATAAAGAAACTTTTGGCGACAGCACAAGTTCTGTTTTCGAACCAATGCTTGCTTTGCTCGCGTGAAACCAACCAGAAAGCACGAAGACCAAGGAGCCCCTGCTCGTTCTAACTCTTATGAAATTTAGGTATAGATGCTTTCTTTGGTTCATTTGATTTACAATTTCCGACGATTCCGCAGTGATGTGGCGGTATGAAAATCGTTAGGCCATGCACTTCTTCACTAGTTTTGAGCTCATTGTCAACGGTAGCAATCTTCGCAACAATGCATCTGCTGGCTAAGTCCACGGGTGCTATATGTAGGATAACATTAAGTGCAATCGTTGGTTTTGAACTTAGTGCACCACTGATATCAGTGAGGGCTGTTCGTTGAACAGGTTCATGCTGTTTAGCGAGTGCATATTTACTGAGCGGCCTCTACCAGACAAATACTATACACCGTAGAATAGTATTGGCTTAACTATAATTTCATAAGGCGAAATCACAACTTTATATGAGAGACGCTACGGCCTCCCAATAGCTCTTTAACGATAATATGCCAGTGCCTTCCGCACCCTCTCCTCAACAGTGAGCTTTCATAACAGCTTTCTATCAAGGATGAGACCCAAGTACTTCACCTGGTGAAATTAAAAGCCCTCAAATGAGGGAAAATGTTTACGATTTTATACTTGTAAATAAACCAGTTCAGTTTTATTTGCATTGGCAGCTAAGCCGCTCCTTACACCCAGCTAACTACCACATTGAGGTCAGTTAAGATCGCGAATCATCGAAAATTTACCTTAAGCAAGTAATCCATCCACCGCCGTTGATGACGATAACATCGAAAAAGTTACAAAAGAAACAATGTTTGAAAATCTTTGTGTTTGTATTAGGGAGATAATAGAGGATATCAATCTATCATGGATCGACTTCCCATATGTATGTATTTTGGTTAATGTATGAAATGTATCGATGGAAGACACGGACTATTAGGTAGGAGCCTATTTTGAAGGCAATAATAAAGATCTTTTTTAATATAAGTGAATTACGTGAATTTTTCTATGGTTGATGAGGCGTTATAAAATACTCTCCTATGATTAATAGAAAGTTCTAATTGCCTCTTAAAATTCCTAAACTCCTATTTCTGGGTCTGTATGACAATTGTACTAGATAAAAAACTCAAACAGAGTATACCCCCACACAAACAGGTGGAGCTTATAGATACACGATACATATAGTATATCTAAAGATTTTGTGTCAAAGCATCTGGCGAAAGAAAAAGTGTTTCTCTTTTAACTTTGCTAACTTATTTTTTTGAGGGAGCGACTATAAGCTTCAGAGCTTTATTTTCGAAAGATATGAAAAAAAATCCACTAAAAGTCTCTATATGGCTTTTTGACTATCAATTGAAATTTTAAAATAATTTCTTCACATTGAGCAGTATTTTTCACATTGCCCAATCTCATTCTTTTATATACCCGAGTTTCTGCTTAATAGTTACATATATGTACATACGGATTCGGATATATATTTTATATATTTACATTAATTCCTTGTCTGGTGACAAATGTGCAATAAAGAGTATTCAGCACTTTAGACTGGTGTTGAAATGTTGAAATAAACTTTGATTGCACTACGTCGGTAATGTCGCAAAGCTGACATCTCACTATAAACATACCGAGATGCATACATAAACTCCATAGTAAGAATATAAAATAAAAGAGAAAAGAAATACAATAATCATGCTGCTCGAGACACTTCTCAGCGCAAATAATGTTTATGTTTGGCATCAAATTTTTTCCCCAGTGAAAATGCTGTGCCGAGCAATTATCATGAGAACATGTTAAAATAGGTGTAGAAATTCTAGTGTCGCCAGCAACTGTCTAAATTCAATTAATTTACAAAATTTATTGCAATACTTGATTTTTGGTTTTGTTGAAAATTCAGCAAAAATTATAGCGAAATTCGTTTTGTTTATTTTATATATTACTATACAAATATAGAAAAAACAAAAGCCTCTGATGGATATATCCTGTTAAAATTTGGATTCATTAATGATGAGTATGTGCGCAGCGAATACTTAACTCAAGTGTTGGCATGATATACAGATGTATACCTATACAAATAAGTCGTGATCTCTGATGCCACACATATAAAAAAGAATAGTCAGTATATCAGAATCCCTAATATTTTTCAAAATTTGTCTTCAATGTTATACACTAAGGACTTCCAAACTAATTTTTGATATACTGCATGATTAAATTTCATATACCTACGTGTGTGTCTCTTATCCATACCGCTGTCATAGCTCCGACAAATTAATTCTAATATTTCACCACACAAAAATCAATTTTGCATCTCCAGCGGCTTTGAATATTTCTATCCACCGAGGCTTTTCATTCATTTCCTCTGTCCCATCAAGCGAGTTGACCTTAAAATTTGATGACATGCAAACTGATGTACAAGTATTTCAGCAAAAAATATACCAATTTCGCCAATACCAATATCGCTTGCTTGGTATTGGTCTCTGTAGAAGCAGCTTCTTCAAGATATGAGCATGATAATAAGTAAGTCCCATGTTTAAATAGCGTTCATAAAGGGTTACATGGGTTTCATCGGGTAGAACACAGACTTTTTTCAAAAATTTGTTTCTCATATAAAAAGTGAAATATTTTATTAGAAGTTTTTATTGTTACAAACATACACTATTAACAAAGAAATTCTGAAATTTTTGGAAAAAATATTTTAAACTCCGCCATTGCGACGCCATTTCCTGTGACCCCTCGGGGAAAAAGATGCACCGGCGTTGGGAGGATAACTGTTTATAGGATCATCTAAAGTGAAAAAATACGTTATTTACTTAAAACCTTAACTCAGAAAAAAAAACTGAAAATTGGATTTTTGACAGTTTTCAAAAAAAATTAAAATTTCGGTAATAATTTCGCAAAATTTTTTTTTTAATAGTTATAATCGAAAGAAAATCCTTCATCCAAGTGTTTGAGAATTGTATCGCAAAGGCGTGTGTAAAATTTCATGAAGATCGGTTGAATAGCTCTCGAGAAATCTTGTCAACCAACTTCAAAAACACAGTTTCGAAAAAAAATGCGTTCAAAGACAACGCACTTAGCCTAGCTTGTCTCCAGCGCTCGGTTGCTCAAGGATTTATCTCCGAAACTGTTACTCTGACCAATTTGAAAATTTAGGACAATATTCTAGAAATGTTGTAGAATTTGATTTAAAAAATCGATTTTTCGATCGCTCATGTAACCCCTTAAGGCAGTCAGAAACCAAAGCGCGTTGAGCAAAGCCAGATAGGAATTGATTTCTCTAATCAATATCTTCAAACCACGTATGTACATACATATATACATATGTACTGCAAGACAACACTTCGCTTCATCTATGAGTGTCGAATAGGCAGATTCTTAATACAAAATTACCCATATCCTTCTAAACCTTCACGTAGTGATTCATTGTTAACTTGATATATGCTCTAGAAAATTCAATTCCTTTGATATAACTACAAATATTGTATCAAATTGGGGCTCTATGCTGCAACTGAGCTCTACATTTTTATTTTCTCACTCTATCTATAACCACCCTATCCATACCCAACTAAAAAATGAGCAAAACGAACACTAAACAAGTTATTTGTGCATGACAATCCTTTTCGGCGCCTCAAACTATTCAACAGTCAAGTGTTAAATGAAATTTGCCTAAGCAAATAAAAGCGTATTGATACAATGCAGCCGGTCAATTGTGTCTATATTCCGCAATTCTTATATTTACTTTGTTGTATATTGTCATGTGCGATTTAAAATGCAAATTGGCCCACCCGTAAGCAGAGTGGCTGCTACTGTCAATATGTAAAGTTGTAAACATACGGTTGCTGTGCACACAAATATGTATGGGAATAGGTTTTATTAAATTTAATTTTATTGTGAGATGCAGTTGTTAATAAAAAACTTAGCTATTTGTGAATTTATATCATTTTTCTTTGGGCCAAAAAGAACTTTGAAGCAATTTCGAAACGGAAGCACTCAAGTGTTAATAATAACCGTGAGCCATTATTACATGATATGTGCATATGGCGCTTTCTGCCACCGCGATTGTTAGCACCAAAGACTTTTACCCCATTGACAGCGTGGACGTCATCACCAAACTTCAGTGACCAATTTTGATTGATGTGCCACCAATGAGTGGCAAGTGCGCACGTAAGGTTTTCATTTATACATATATACTTATTTACCGTAATTTAATACTGCACCTATCTCGTTTTTTGCCGTTAGTTATTTGATCCTTTGCAAACGCCACAGCTCAGCAACCAACCACAGGCGCTTGAAAATTTGATACTGTGCACATTTCTCACATACATTGTTGTTAGTTCTTTTTTTGTTTGCTTTCTGTTCGTATTTAACATGTATTTAGTTTTAGCCTTTTGAAACCTAAGATGGCGTTAAAATGTCCTTAAGAAATATGTGTAATACTTAAATGAGATGGTGGATGGATACGTAAGTATTTATATGATGCTGTTCGCACACTAACCTCAACTTTAGTCTTTCCAACGCAAACGGGTCATTCTTTTGTATACACTTAAACAGGTCTTTTCTATTCTTTCCTATAGCCAGTATATGTCCCTAAATTTTGAACACTTTAAGAAAATTTGTCCTGAAAAGTGTGTTAAGTTTGGAGCTATTTTCAATTTTGAGCATATGTTAGAACATTCTTGGTTTTGAATTTATTAAAAAAATGCGAATCCAATGCGTCGTATGCATCCAGAGCTAAGGTTCGATCAATAAATATTTTAGGTGACTTTTTATATATTAGATGCCACGTTTAACCAAATTATTTCGATTAGTTCTGTATAATAGTACAAAAATTATAAGTAGAATAATTGGAATTTGAAAATACAGTCATATCTCCGAGCACGGAGATCATGCGTGTTGATTCCACTGAACTAGAGGGTTTTTAAGGTTTTACAAGTATATGGTCGCTGGAAAACTTGTCAGCTAGAGAAAGCTTTATGACTAGACTTTAAATTATTTACAACGTTTTCCCAAAAATAAGCGTTAAAAGGCTATAGCCACCATGCGATTTTTTGGCTTTTATATCAATGTAGCTATATCTGAAATATTCCCGAAAAATTTTAAGTTGATTAGAGTAATCGTATCAAAAATTATAAATGCGTGTTCCCCGAAACGACGTTTTCCGAATTGGTGAAGAATATTTCTCCGGTCAACTTGAAATTTTCACACGACTTTCTTAGATATATTTGTCAGGGAATACTCGACGAAGTAAGACTTTTGTACACTCAGAATATCTTGCTACAGAAAAACTATGCTGAAATCCGAGTGACTGTCTTAATGTAAAAATTGAGATATCTTTATGTTATTTGCGACATATGTTCCTTGGCATTCAGCAGAGCATTGAAGGGGATCGCAGTAATAAGGGGCACCCATTGCATACATTTTCTTTTGGAAGGGCATGGTCCGCTAGCAAAATGGTTTAATGTACATACATTCCACATTGATGAAGCTAACTCAACCAAACTTGTTGAAAAGAAGCATTTTTAGCGTTTCCCTGTGAAAATGAATACAACCAAGTTATAATCCATTTGGCTGATTTTTACCGAACATTTCCGGTTAATTTTCATACCCTTGTACCAAAAATGTGCCAAATCGTATGAATACATCCCTTAACCCACATATACCTATTACAAGTATTTTTGAACTTCCGGTTCGCTTTTATCGGTTAATATGTAAGAGTCTCTTCCTAAAGAACTCGTTCATATTTCAAACTACGTTGCACTTTATACACTACTAATCTGAATAAATTACTTGAGAATTAACTCATAAGTGTTAGGTAACTATAAGTTGTAAATCCAAATTCTCAGTACGAATTTTCAGAATTTAGGAAAAATTAAAATAGTTTCAAAAATTATTTGTTTGATTTGAATTTACTTTCTAAGTTCTTCTTTTAATCTTTTTTCACATAATTTCGAAATGGGCAAAATCGAAGTACAATAATGTTAATTTCCCATAGAACACGGGATTTGAGATCTGGCAGCTTCCTTTTATAAGAAAAAATTATTAAAAAATTATAAAAAACGGTCAAAGCTTCTATTACTTTTCTAACCGAAATCGGTTATTTTTGATAGCTGGCTAGTAGTATATATGTTTCTCTTCTTTTCTTCTTTTGCTCTCCTTCTCTTAACGTTTAAAAATATTTTGCCCTATCTTTCTCACACGAATGCACTTGCCGTCAATTTTATACCAAAGCATTCGACAAGCAGATCCTTTGCTTATCCAAATATTTCGACCGGCGCACAATAAAGTAAGTCAAAATAATTAATCATATAGCGACACTAAATCAATCAATGACCTGAGTTTGCAACTTTAATCCACTGACAACATAATTTATTCCCACATCATCTGCTGCATTTCACATATTTTGCATGTGTGTGTGTCCGTTGACACACGAAAAAACCAGCCTCGCATTCACTAACTTGCCGCTCGTTACTGACGAATGATGCACATTTTATCACGGGCAATGCAACTGCAAATGACGAGCGTGCAACTTGCCAAAGATACGTGCGTCTATTGGCAGCACACATACGCATATTTGTATGTACATATGTACGTGTGTAAAAATATATAACAGTGTACGAAGCGTAGCGATAATTTCAACCGCCTCTCGATTTCGCACACGATTTTCATATATTGCCTTTCATTTGCCTTTTTCACGGCGTTCCTTTCCAATTTGCCAATTGCCGCCTCAAGGTATCCTCTGGTGCAGCACATAACGAGGCATTACAATACACGTACACACACACTCGCACAAACACACACGAGATCCTGCATAGCATCAGACAAGCTACACAAAGCCACCGCGCCGCGCATTATTCCACGCCTTACCGCGCCCACTTGATGAGCGACAGCGCGAACGTAGTTTGCCACAAAATTATGAATGACTTTGGGCAAAGTGAGATCTCCATGCCGCAAACTGTGACTGCCACGACAACAAGTCAACAAGCAGCAACATTGCGCCGAAAACAAAACAAAACAAAAACAATATATATATTTATACATAAAACAACCGAAACAGATACAGTAAGCAGTGCGCCGTTTTAGTTGCCGCAGCCGCAGCCGCACATTTGTAAGTTGACACGAACTGTTGCACTCAATGAATCTCGCCGAACAACATACTTCATCATAAATATGTGCAAAGTATCGGTGGCGCATAAGCAGCCACCCGGCGGCGGCACAACACACACTTAAACGTACGTTGCCCACAACACAACAGCGCGGCATCGGTGGCAAGCAAACGCAACGGCAGCAATTAAGTTGCGCCTGCGCGCTCTAGCCACTCTGGCTGTTGGTGGTGTGGTGGTGGTTCTTTTCTTGTCGTGTACCTTGCATCTTGTAGTTTTGCTTGGCTTGGCGGCCGAAACGGCTGAAACACTTCATAAGCAACTGCCACGAACTTAGCGGCCGCCACCGACGCCTTGTGGCTGGAGTGTTGAAAAGTAAAGAAGCTTTAACAAATTACCGCCCAGACGCATCAGCGCAACGAATGACTGCAGCGCATCGCCAACACCAACAACAATAAGAACAGAGCGTATTAGTTTAAAACAACAGAAGTAGCTTAATGCACACATACACACTTGTAGGGTTATGTTTGGACAGCACTACCAGCGTTGCGTCTTAAATAACAACGGTGCCGACAACGCTGCAATCAAAAAATACGTAGTTGATTCAAAACAGTGTTCAAAATGCTGTGCTGTAATTTTAAAATCTTTCTTTAGTAGGCCTTGTTCTTACGCAGTTTCTATAGAATCCTTGCTAGAGAAGGTGCAATGTAGTTTGAAGAAGGAGAGGGCTAGTTAGGAAGTGATCACGATAAAGCTTTTCTAATAAAGAAACAAAACTGTAAGATACTGAAAAGTAGTCCGCTATAACCCATAGAAGAAATATAAGTGGTACTAGTATTACTCTGAAAAATAAGGTTATCATAGTTCTCGCAGTTTATTCTTGAAAATGGTTGTAACTGGTTTACACAAATTAAATTAAATTTAATATCTTTTTGTCAGTTTGGCCTTGACCACAAAGTTTTTTCGAAATACCAAGTTTTCCAGCGATCGTATTAGACCCCAAAAACGTGCTCAACGAATTTCGCATAGTCACAGGTGATCTCTAGTGAGTACAATGAGAAGTTTTGTACTAGTACAAAGAACGATTTGAACACTCTTAAAACTGTTTAAATCTTGACTTTCTTGGTACTTTTTTATCTAACGGGTTTTTCAATAGGGACGCTACAAAAGTAAACCCATAGGGATAACGAACGACGCCATGTATTTCCTCACTCCTTTGACATTTCTCTTCAGTAAGGTTTGCCATTGCATCACAGAAAGATATACGATTCAACAAGGAGTCGAAATTATTAAAATTTACTACCGAAATTCGGAGTCAGTGGCCTCAACTTTAAGAGCGGTATATCCAATTTATCGTCGTCATAATCGGTTTTTTTTTTCAGAGCACCAATTGAACGTCTAGTGAAAAAATTTGAATCCACAGGCGCAGTATAAAATTTTCCTGTGCCAGTGAGACAAAAAAGTGTCGAGAATATCGCTGCCACTGGTGCATCAATTGAGGAAGATCTAGCTGAATGGCTTCGTCAATAAGCAAAATATGCATCATTGGTCAGGCAGCAATCCACATGTAGTCCATGAGTCATCTTTGCGTCCGGAAAAAATGACGGCTTGGTGCGGTATATGGTCCGGCGGCATCATTGGTTCGTACTTCTTTCATACTGATAAAGACCGGCACGTTACTGTGAATGGGAATTGCTACCGCTCAATGATAACCGAATATTTTTGGCCCGAATTGGATGATATGGACTAGGTCAACATATGGTTCCAACAGGACGGTGCCACAAGCTACACATTGAATGTCACAATCAATTTATTGAAAACCAAGTTTGGTGACCTGTTATCTCACGAAGGCGGCCGGGTCGTGCGATTTGACGATGTTAGAATATTTTCTGTGGTCTGTGCCAACACGCCAGTGACGATTGACGAGCTTCGTTCGTACGAATATCGAACGTGAAATAGCAGCAGTATAGGTCGACTAATGCTTGAAAACCGTCGAATGGGGTTCAGGGTGTGGACTTTTGCAAGTGTGCCCGCGGTGGCCATGCAAAAGAAATCGAGTTCCATACATAATGACATCGAATGTACTTTCACAGGAATAAATAATTTAACTTTTACTTTTGTAGCGCTTTTATTGAAAAACCCGTTATAATACAATGAGTTCTCTCTTATTTTATTGGTCGAATGTTAGAACTCAACAGCAGCTTCCTGGAGGTCGTATAAAACACGACAAAACCACCGCCCATTCTTAAATTGTACGGATAAACTTAGTCTACATACTAGCATCGTGAGCCTAATAACTTCAGAAATTTAATTACCAGCTCGTCATTCGAAACTGTTCTTCCTTATCCATAATACAAAGGGTTAACTCAAATTTTATTTGTCGAACCTTATGATCAGGCTCTCGACGTTCCAAGGTTGGTTTCCCAGCGCGATATTGATCCATTCATCATGTTTCAGTAGTTATATTATTACTCTTAATAGGTTAGGGATAACAATCGTTCTAGAGGGCTATATTATTACAAAAATTACGCTCAAAAATTGCCTGAAACAGGTAACCATATTTCTCAAAATATATCAGATGAGTCGAGTTGCTACATATCGCTTCTTTATGATATCGAGCGCATATTTAGTTTGCCACGAAGTTTTAAACACCGAGAAGAAAATGTCGGAGATCCTATATAATATCCTATAAAATATAAAATCAAGGTGTCAAGGTGAATAGATATAGCCATGTTCGTCTGTCTGTCAGTATATATGCGAACTAATTGCTCAGTTTTTCAGATATCGATCCGAATTATTCCACTCTTACATTTCTTTCGAAGACACTGCTCATTTGTTGGAATCGCCGATGTCAGCGGATTTCTTGTATGGAAACCTCTCCATTTGCGAAACCTTTCTTTGGAAATAACTAATTTTTTTATGAAAAATTATGCATAGCCCACTGTACAACCTAGACAGACACGCACCGACGGACAGACAGACAGGCAATTGAAGAGGCGGAGAGATAGCAGCCGAATGGTGCATTTGCGCCCAGCGGCAGCACACAATGCCGAACTGCAACGCGCTGAAAGCAGCCAAATGACGAACCGTCAAACCGACTAGCAGACTTGCAGCCGATTTATTGCTGAGTAATTGCAGGAGATATTTATGCGAGGAAGCGTTTCGCTGCCACTATCGCTACAATAAAGGCTTTCGTTGATGATTAGGCTTGTGTATGTGGCTGTTGTTTTTGCTGTTGTAGCCGCAGCTGTAGTTGTGGCTGTAAGCCAAGATCGGTTTGCGGCACTCGCACTAGCCGCATAACAAGGCATACCGCAAAAGAGCGGCGTATTTGCTGTCTTTCGGAATGTAAATCATGCGCTAAGTGCCCGATTTAGGCGACCAACGATCGTCCGGACGGACCGCAACTGAAGCTCAGGCTGTAAACTTGAAAATTTGCGCAAACTCAGTGTATGTGTGTGTGTGTAGCTGTAAAAGCAGCGTGTATCATGCGTGCAACCGCTCGGCTGGCGGACAGCTTTCAACAACAACAACAACAACAACAGCAACAGTACATGCAATGAGGAAAATGTAATGCACCGAACATAACTCATCGCACATAATGAGACTGCAATAATTCATTTGTGCTGCAACAACAACAATAATTGTGGCAGTGACAATAACAGCAACAATAGCAACAACAACAAAGAGAACAGCATTATTGCGCATCAACGCACATCACATTTCGCAACACATCCAGCGCGTCACAATTTGTTTTGCCAACATAAAAACACACACACTCGTGCACACATACATATAGACTTGCGTAGCTTGTTGGTGACACCAACGAACACGGCCAGTTAGTCGTCCTGCCACCATTATCGCCAGCGCTAGTCGAGTTGCGTCTTAAGCTCACGCACCGCCTGCATTGCGTGTTGTGGCAGCACTGCATTGAGGCATTGTGGCTTTGTTGCATCCGTACGCGTTACTGTTAGCGTCTATTTTTACCCACTTTTTCACCTTCGCCCGGCATCCTCGTAGCGTCGTTCGCTTGCCTTAGCGGCGTTCGATTGGCTCGGTAATTAAGTATAATGAGCGTAATTGCTAATGTACTCGTACTCCTCGCATGCGTACATACCACAGGCACATTGTACTGGTCCATCGTGCCACCACACATTGTTCGATTGCCACACAGTGTGTGAAGCGTGCAGCGTGCAATATTCGGCATGCGGCGTACAGCGTGCGGTATAATGAAGCTAGTAGATCGGCAGTCATCAGCGACGTTACCGCCTCGGCATTGCGCTCGTTCTCGAGCGAGTATAAATGAGCGAAATTAAAATGTATGACAAAGTGCGTGCAATAATTCGTTCAAATATTTAATGAAGCCGACCGCAATGTGGATAGTTGTCGTCAAATTACTGCCGATATGATACTTTAATTGAGGCTACGCTGAAGCAGCTGGGAAAGCTTGGAAGTTAGCCAGCAATCGATATGATATGCGGAATGGTTAGTTGTGCCGTCGCAAAAATATATCCGTAGATATATTATTATTTGAATTTGATATAAAATGAAATCAATCCAAGTATATTTACTCTCGAAATCTTAAAAAAAAGTGCGAAAGGGGGGCGAGACCAAAGCATTGATAGTTTGACAAATTGCTTTCGGAAACCTCGCTTTAGCACCGCAGAATCTAAAAGATACACAATATTTGATCGGCACAATATTTGATCGGCCCAACCAAGTAAACTCATACCTTTTACTCTACTATAAATAGTTGAGAAATAGGTGAAAAGTTTCGGTGTGAAGGGTAACTTGTGACCTAATAAATGTTTTATTGGCAATTTAGGGATTACTTTCATATTGATTACTGGAACTCACACTGAAGCAGTAGCTTTATGCAAAAAAGTTGAATGATTTCGTTGAAGTGATGATGACCATTTACAAGTCAGAAGCAACGTGTGATTTTGTGAATTTAATGTGTGGAAAATAGTGAACGACGTTGGTACAGAGATATACTGTCCTGAGCTAGCCATATTGAAACCTTTTCAACTTCAGGACCACTGCTATTTGGAAAGCCGCGGAGTTTGACTCTAATACATCAGCAGACAACTCCATAGTTAACATAAAAATGGGCAGCTAGCACCAATGAAGACTTCAACATCGTTTCGCATATCGGCCAGAAGTGCGTGGGGAAAAAGTTGCCAGCTCACAAAGGCATTGAGGGTAATGAAATAATGGACGAGCTTGCCAAGATTGGCGTACGAATGTCATCCGAAAACGTGATCAACACTAGAAAAATCATCTATACTACGATCTGGATAGGAGCATGGCAAGAAAAATCGAAACGCTATGGAACGATTTTCTTGGGTGCAAAACTTCCAAAGTCATGTGTAAAACGGTAGATCCGAAATATACAAAGTTCCTACTGTTATTCGATAGAAGGGACTGTAAGAACATGATTGGAATACTCCTTGACTACAGTTTGGTGGCAGTACACACCTGCAGAATTTAGCTGACAGATCGAGAGGACTGCAGAATATGGCAAGAGCAAGGCACAGAGAAAAAATTGGGCTATTTTTTTGCACTTATCACGTGTGGGCAAAGCAACGCTTTAAGCATTTGGGGCACGATAGTATGAGAAACCGGAAAAGGAACTCCATATGTTATAGCAAAGAATCAAAATGGATGTATACGTGGCTCATTAGAATACAGACTAATACTGTGATTGAATTGAAAGGTGAATTTTGTCCATTTCATCTTCTTCAAAGTAATCCCCTCCCGCTGCAATACAATGACTGCCAACGAATTTTCAAGTCATCATAGCACTTGTGAAAATCCTCCTTGGAAAAATCCTCAGAGCCTTCTTCGATTCAGTTTTTATGTCCTCAATTGAATTAACACGGTGTCCTCGGAGTGGTCATGTGAATTTGCTGAATAACCAGAAGTTATACGAAGGTAAATCATGCAAATGCGGTGGTTGCGGAGAGATATTAGTTGAAAATGTGGCGAAATGACCAATGCAGTATCAGATGGTGCATTATCGTACTTCTTTGTGAAAATAAATTCAGACATAGTAAAAATCGAAGAATTTACTTTTAAAACCTCATAAAACGACGGGTATGTCAAAAACTAATGAATATTTTGACGGGAAATTTAGCATAGACACTAACAGTACTACCAACTTATAGAAGAAAAAATTTACCGATTCGAAAAACACGCGAAGTATTAATTAAAAATCCACCTTTAAATTTTTTCACAGTAGAACATACACCTGTATACTTCTACTATAATATACCATAAACACCCTGTATCTGCGGTGTTAATGTCTCATTTTGTTATCTGTTTTTGCAACTTTATTGCAGCCCAGTTGGTTACCAAAATATGCACCTTTTAATTTGATGTCTGACTTCACTCTTACAGTGCGACTAAAGCAAAAAACACGACATGTGGTTGCATGCAACACACAGCTTGTAATCCATTTCAATTGCTCGAAATGTTTCTTTGTCAGCGTCCACGGTTTCTTTTAGAGTTCGGTTGGTTGGTTTGATATCTTTTCCGCACTGTCATGTCGTTTTGCTCAGCTCAGCTGGTGTGGCAGTAATTTTTGGGTGGTCCCGTTGACCTCCACAGACTTTTTGTCTCTTGTACAAATGCACAAACAAGAGGCGAATACATGCATTTACCTGTATAAATATATTTAAGACATTTCGTGTTATGTATTTAATTGAGTTGCTTATTTCGTACTCTCCACACTTTTTATTCCTTACATCTTGAGCAGGTCACTGTGTTAAGTCCATTAACACTTACCTGTTGTTCAGTGGGTACCGTAAGTCAGCATCGAGTTTTTGTAAAGTAACATTTTTAGAGCATCTTTTCGTTAACAAAACTGAGTCTGGCGTAGGCTATGAAATTTCTATGCACAATATCCTGAGTTTTACAGTTTTCTTCAAAGAAAACTTATAATAATAGGACTAGTAAAACGATATCCATTATTTTTTCAATCGATGGCTTTAGTAATATGTATCTTGCGAAGATTAAATGCGACGAGATTACATTGTATAGCGTTAGAAAGATAAGATATCGTACGTAGAAAATCGCTAAACTCAGTATTGCCTGAGCACGTTTCAAAGATGGATACTAGTAATGTGCAAATACGTCATATATTTCCGTTTTTCTTCTATAAAGTCGAAATCGAATCGGTTCTGATATATTGGCTGATATCACGCTCAATTTCGGTTTTTTCGAAAAAGTTTCAGTAACACTCCAAAACAACCTAGAAATAATGAAAATCGTCGACCGACCATCAATATTTGCCCAGGATCTAACCAACAAAAAAAATCCGTTTGAAACCAATTAAATCTGCATACAGATAAAGAAGCTCAATGAATGAGAGACACAAGAGTTCACACAAAACACCTCATAATGCTCGCGAATAGCTGCTGAATTACAACAATATCAGCACGTTTCTGAAAACTAGTTACCTTAAGCACCGATGAACTCAATTACAATAACGTCGAGCGAAAATGGTCTGCACTGTATCGCAGTGAACCTGTACAAATGGTGACCAAGCCAGGATTGACGGTCGTAAAGATTTTTTGTTTAATGGGATAGGAAATTCATCTAATATGTATTATGAAAAGTTCCACTACTCCTGAAGAAGAGTAATGCTCCATTGTTTCACTGGTGCTTCGCTCTAGACATTTCCTGCAGTCTTCTCGATACGGACGTGTGTCGCCATTAGACAGTGACCAGTTAGTATTCCCATCATGCTCCTACAATCTCTTCTATCGACTGCCAATAGGATTTCTATGTTCTTCCGATATACCGTTTTGCACATGATTTGTGCAGTTTTGCTCCCGGTAGTTCGTTTCATCGAGTTTTGATTTTCTTCACCATTGTCGAACTCGTCGTATATTCAATGCATGTACATATTTCCCAATATTGATCATGTTTTCGGATATTAGCCTTACACCATTCTTTGCAATCTCGTTCACTATTTCATCTGTTGCTTACTTCTGGCAACACTTTGCTCTGCTGCTCTGATTCCCAAGGCACTTCTGGCCGTAATGAGATACGAGGTTACTGCCTTTATTGCTGCTTAGCTGTCTACGTAGATGTGGACTCTGGAATTGCCTGCAGATTCAATAGAGGCCAGCTCCTCGGCTTTCACAATAGCAAAACCTCAGCTTGAAATATACTGCAGTGGTCCGGTAACCTAAAAGGTTGCCTTGGGCCTAACTTTAGACAGTATATTCCCGCACCAACACCATCGTCTATTTTCGAGCCTGATTGGATTGTGAAATTACTTTCAAAATGGTAACAAATTTTCCAGCAAAATAGTGCATATTTGATATTCGGATCTTGTAATTAACAAATGCTAAATAAAGCTTCAATTTAGTACCAAATAATGGATAAATTTTACCAGATTTATTAACAGCGCTGCTCTGCAGTCAAATAAGTGTTTGAAATAATCTTTCGAGTTATATATCTTTGGGCTTAAAGTTTGTTTTGAAGGAGTATGAAAACACCTGTCGGGTAGTCCGAAGAATTCTTTAAATATATATGTATTGTCAAGAGCTTTAAAGTCATGATCCTTAATAAAGAGCCCACAAAATTGCTACACGAAAATCAAGAAGCTCTTAACGATTGTTAGAATTTTTTTCAGAAATTATACCTCATATATTATATATCTTCTCATTAGGGGTATTAATGCAGTTCTCGTATGTCAAATCAAAATCTCTGTAAGTAAATGTGCTGAGCACATGAACAATACTCATGAATAGTAAGATCAAATTAGGTCGAGTGCTAATAAAATAGCGAAAGTCTGAAGCGACCACCATGTTGCAATATCAATGCTAAACTTTTGAAGGTATTTTTGATATAAAATATTTTCTGGGATTGTTGAGCATTCAAGAAAGTCTTAAAACATATGGGGCCTTAATTTTTGGCAACCAATACGCCGAATGAAAAGTAATAAGTTTTATTTGACAAAACTATAGATCTGGAAGTATCTCATAGCCAATCCTCTGCTCAATTTCTGACAACTTTACGCAACTTCACCAAAGCAACCATCATCTGCTCGTATTAAAACAAGCCATTTATTATATGCCGCACGGGAAATTTTTCTTTCAAGTTTTGTCAAACAAGAAATCAAATAATTTTGATGATTTCGTGTCTGTTAACTGTTAATGCAATACAAACAAATAAACAAGAGCGCATTCGCGCGTATTCTGTCAAAGACTTGAGCACATAAGAACTTGGCAAACAAAATTTGTTAACTGAGAACAAATATACATACAAACAAATATGAACAAAAATTCAAACGCTTTCGGTACAAAAAATGACAAAACGAGTACACAATTTCGAACAAATAACAAATCTGCATAGTCATCAATGGGAAATAAAAACAACGAATAAGTCATTGGTAATGCAACGACAAGAAATGTGTAACAAGACAAGCAAACAAACAGCAAAACAACAAAAAAAAGAAGAAAAACACAACACAACAAATACAAACAAATAACTTTGAGATAAAAAGATTAAGCGGCGACAAACTCTTTCAACGGCGTTGGACCGCAACACGCACTGAGACGCAGCCAACACATTCCAAATGGGTTTTGGAGCAATTTACCGCTGCAGCGTACACGTGTTTGCATGTACTTGAACAAAATGGGCAGCTAATCCGAAGAAATGCACAGAAAGTGCACCGAATGGAACCCATTCAGTAAGCGCGCCGGCCTGGTCCACGAGGAAATGCTGCTGAAGCGGTGAACGCCGCGCGCAAAGTGGACAAACAAAGGCGCGAGAAAGCACAATGAAGTACAATAAATTCGAATACAAAGCAGCTATGAAAACAATCGTTGTTGTTGTTATATTTGTATGTGTTTCATTTTTTGTTGTTTTGTTTTTGTGTCCAATGCTGACTGCACAATTTCACAGCAGCTTACTTTGTTAAAAAGGTGCTACTTTGTGCCTTATTTAACTGCCTTGCAACTCTCTTTACCTTTTGTTGTATTTTTTTTTTTACAATCAATATTAATTCTTCTTCGCACCATTATTGCGGATGCCGCGCACGCAACGACGTGTGTTTGTAAGCGCGCGCATCCATAGCGCCGATCACTAATCGCCTCTGAACGATCAATGATCTCGATATCCCAGCTCACGCTCACACACACACACACACACGTTAACAGAAATGCGTACGCATTCGGTGTTGTATCTTAGCACAGCCACTGCCACTGCCTCCATCAATTCAATTTGAATCAATTTTGTTTGCGAATGCAAGCAAAGCTGGCAGTTTGTAGTTGTTGTTTTGATTGAGGGTCCTCGAAAGGGTATAAACATCATATCAAATTATTTGATTTTTGTTCTCTGCCCATACGTGTGCATTGTTGCATTGTTGGGGCAATGTGTTTGTTTGCTGTTGCAAGTGGCCGCTTTAACAAGCGGGCGGTACAAATCACAGACACACGTCTACATATGTTAAACAATTAAATGTTGCACTTCAAAAAAGCAAAAAACATAATAAAAAAAGAAATTGTGCAACAGAATGGAAGCGCTGTGAGAGTGCGACAAGCATGACTTATTGAAGAGCGTTCTCAGCGTTACACGGTAGAAATTGGTCTATAAAATCGTTTAGTAGCCTTCTACAGTGACAATTCTTTTGGGAATGTGAAAACAAAACGCGATTACTGGTTATCCCAGATAATTTGTATCAGTTAGGTTCGGAGATATGAACAGCGTAGAATTTCGGATCCGTTGCTATACTTCGACAAACCGCTTTTAATCTAACACAAATTCTTTCAGGTGGATAATATTACTTTCTATCATCTAGAAGCCTCCTCCTCCCTAGATATCCTTCCCTCTCTACATCGTCATCGGAAATCCAGTCATTCCGCAGCAGTGACATATTTAAACCCCTTCTTAACATGCATGCAACAGCACGCAATCAGGTCAATAGGGAATACACCTAAAAGAACTTGCATAGCATTCGTTGAGACGGTGCGACATACAAGTAAACATGTATGTATATGTCCACCTCACACCTAAGCCCCATTTTTTTTAGAATATCTAAGAAATATCCTCCGGAAAAAGAAGGTCGTTCGCATACGCCAAACTCTTACAGAGTGGCCCGAGCTGCCCAAACAGAAAGTCCATCATGAGATTCCAAGTATGTATATGGACCACAGATGGAACCCTGCGGCAGCCATGAACTACTGCGCTCTCCACACTTCCATTCCGCCAAAAAGCAATTTCTGGAGAGCTAAGCTCCTCCAGCCGTTGCACCTCTCGATCCCAGCTTAGGTGATCAAACGCCTCCTTGAAGTCAACAAATATGTCCTTCGCAATCTCCCTAACGACATTCTGGACATGAAACCATGCATCCTTTATACTGCGTCCTTTCCTGAACCCATACTGCATATCCGACCACATACTTCCCGTTAGCTCCTGAAGCCGTTCCACCAATCACGTGGAAAGTATCTCTCCCAAACGCATTTTTCATAAATGGGCTCCATGTGTTCCGGAATGAGCTTTTGTACATCTCTTCGTTCAAACCATCAAAACCTGAGGAACGTCTAGTCCTAACCAGGCCAAAGGCGTACCCCAACCAGAAACTGGTTATCGACAAACTCTCGTTAAGCTCATACCAAGTTCATTGGTTCAGTACTAGAACACATGAAGAAAACGAGGATCCACCTCATTCCTACTTTAATATAAAAGAGATAAGGATAGCGCCTGTTGAGAATACATCAGCTTTGCAGTTTCCAGCGATTCGGGTATAGCCGAGTCTGATAAAGAAGTAACTTGATGCTATTAATAGTGACGATAGACGCTCCTTAACTAACCACCATAAGCGACTTCTGTTAAACTATTGTAAGAAAGACTTTTCTGAACTTGGTTATTCTAGATCTCTCTCCGAAAATTTAGATATCCAAATGCTTTATTATGCTTTGCTCCAACAGTTAATTAAGACTTTCAACGTAAATTCGTACTCAAAAAGTCTAAAATGGATAGGGAAAGAAAGGAAGTTAGATAATGAGACCATGGACATAATACTTATATGCGGGTCTCTCTCGTAAGGGACTCTTCCTTTTTTATTTGACAAGGTATCTTCACGAAACTTGGTACGAATTCACCAAGGTAACTAAACAAATATCGAATAAATTGTACAAACAGGACTATTATAACATTCAAACTAACTGATCTAAATCAAGATACAAGTTTTCATGAAAGATATTTATGACATTATTTGGCTGAGTGATAGTAACGGATAAGGGTGGTTTAAATATTTAGCACATAGGTTTAATAGCAAAAAGGAATAATTTGTATCACCATACAATTAATTAAGAATAATAATCAACTAAACTATTTTATCTCAAAAGTTTCTCTCGGTGCATCAATAATCAGCAATCTTTAAGACAAACCCTAAAACGCACGCACTCTCCTACTTAATCAGTTTTATTTATTATGATTTTTGATTTTCTTTCACCTCAAGCGACGGTGGCGGCAGCCACTTCAGGCCAGGCACTCTCCTGGCATGGTTGCCATAAGGACAATAATGCTGATGAGCGTTGATGTTGCCAAGTTGATGGCGATGATGATTATCACAATATTAATGTGCATACTCATAAGGGTACGCACCTACACAAGCTATGTAGTAGAATGTGCACACAGGCGATATGAATACATCAATGCTTATACGCGGAGCTGCATTTGCTTTGATCCGTAGCTGCCAAGCGTAAATGCTTGGCGTTTCGTCTGCAAACACTGCCAAACGACTACAAGTACCCATGTAATCACCAATGCGCCTGTTGTCATGTTGTTATTGTTGTCATTTCGTATAGTTGGCATTGTTGCCGGCTGCCGTTGCAGTGGTGACTAGCTGCCGCCATTGTTGACTCGTCGCACTGTCAAGTGCAAGATTACACGCTCACAAAGGCTTGTTGCCGGGCACTTATGGCTGAAGTAAGCGGGAACGGTGTGCAGCCAGCCGGTTGATTGGTCTACTAGTGTGGCAACGCTGATGACCGATAACTTTGCATTAATTTGAGTTGTTCTTGTTATAGTTTTACTTGGCTTTGTTTTGCTTGTAGGTGATGTGACTGCCGCGCAGCAGATTGCAACAATATGTCAAAAGTGAGAGAGCCTCAAAAAAACAAAAATGCCGAAAAAACCCACAAGCAATTTGAATAAGTAGACGAAGTCGGCTTTTGATTCTTGTTTGTTCTTCAGATTTACTAAAGCATTTGTTGTATTTGTTGCGTTTGTTGCATTTGTTTGGTTTCCCAATATTTGGAACACCAATGCTGTTCCACTTGAGCCACCCGATGACTTGAAATAATCGTAATAAGTTGATAGTTGTCCTACAGAGCGTTTGTGTGTTCTGCGTGGAGTCTGCCTTTTATAATAATACTGGATTTTTAAAATTTATATTATATTTAAAAATATATGTATGTGTATAAATTTTTAAGTTTATATTATTAAAATTATAGAGCGCTAAGCAAAAATAACCGAATTTAAAGATAATAAGAAGCTAAATTCTACTGGGGTTGTTTTCAATACTTTATAGAAAATGTTTACATGAATCCATTATAAAATACGTAAAATACGCTGAAACTGTTTTAAAAGGATAATACACTAACTGAATCCAAAATTTACTGAATCTTAATTCTGAAAAGATCAATATAAGTACTTCTACAAATTCAGTACTTCTCGAGAAATCTTGCCGATGGACATCAAAACATAGTTTCGAGAAAAACGCGTTTAAAGACTTCGCTTTTAGCCTAGCTTGCTTCAAGCGCACAAGTTCTCAAGGCTGTATCTCCGAAACTATTACTCGGATCAACTTGAAAATTAATACAATATTTTAGAGGAGTTATAGGATTTAATAATATTTTTTGAAACCCGTAAACCGATGTAATCCATTAAAATATTAAAACAATTGGTCAAAACGTCCTCTTACTAAATTTTGGGGAAAATATCTAAGGGCTTGATATCCGATCATAAAAATAATTAGAAGCTCATGATAAATTTGTATATTAGGGAAGTAAGCGACTGGTTTTGTCTTTTATTCTGATACCAACCAACCAACCATTGTATTTTGATAAGTTGATAAGTTAAGCGATTACGAAACGAACGATTGAGTGTAGGCATCCAAATATATATGAATGACTCTCTGCAAATTTTCTTACTTATTTATTTAATATTTGATTATAAAGGAAGCTTTACCGTTTCTAGTATCCATAATACGTATGTATGTATATATGTACATATGAACACCTACATATGTAAAGTGTGTTGGCAGTAGTGACTGTTATCAACACTTCAACTTGGTGCTAAGTAATGGCGAAAGCTCTTAAATTTCGAAACTTGATCAATCCATCAGCTTCACTGTCAATCAATTTATTAAAGTATGAATTATAGCTTTAACCAAATTATTTGTCATAAATTTAAACAAAGAATTGGTACGCAACAAGACGACAGAATTGGTCTATGTTGAGAAAATGAATCATATAAGCCGCTCCAGTGGTGGATATAGTCAATAAGAGCCATTATTTTTTCTATAAGACGATTTTAGTAATATATATCTTGCGTTGTATAAATGCCACAAAAAGAAAATAGGCCATAGCTTACATTATTCTTTGATAAAAACGAAAACGAACTGAAAATTAAAATAAGGTATACCTGGGCCCTATTCTGTAACACGATTCGAAAAAAGTTTACTCCGATTCGGATATTTTGTATTCGATAACTCGATTTTCGCATTTCCAATCCTATTTTCGAATAAAATATTAATTAGCTAATGAGTTGCAGAAAGCAGAAAGGAAAATTTAAAAATTTAAGTATTTATTCTGGTGGTGCAAATTTAGTATAATAGTTATAAAAGAGATCCAAATTTCAATTGGAATACATTTTCGAATCGGAATACATAATTGGTATTTTAACAGCCAATTAAGCGCTATTGCGGTTTCGTCGATCTCGCACCGCTCTCTGGGAGGCTAATTTTCGATAACATCGTTAAAATCGTAGAAACCGACTATAATTTAAGCACGATTTCGACTGCCATTGAGACAATCTCTTAGTTTGGAACTGCACGGTCAATGATTGGTCCGTTTGAAGGAAAAAAGCGGCCAAACCGCGGACAACTTTTGCTAATAGAGGAAGAATTGTGTTTCATCAGAACTGCGTCAGACCACATACATCGATAGCGATTCGCCAGAAGACTTAGGAACTTGACTGGGAAATTCTTATGCATCCCCTCTTTAGTACAGACTTGGCACAAAATGATTGTTACTTATCCCTGTATAAGGCAAATGATTTTTCTGGTGAAAAATTTGCCTCAACAGCTTGTGAAAATCACCTGACCCATTTTTCTCTCGATGGCTTGCATGAAAATTGGTATTTTAAATTTAATTTTTTTTAACATCAAACTAACGATAAGTTTTAGAACCTTAATTATTTCATTAGTTACGAATTGCTGCTTTAGTACATTAACAGCATTGAACGTTAGATCGTTGCTTATCACAACACTGGCAGACCCTTTTTCTGAAGTTCTATGCGATTATCTGGGCTGGATAAACTTTTCGCTAGGGGATTAGAATGATATTTTAATTTCGACAGCTATTTTTGTCAGGTATTTGTCAATTCTATGTATGTATATCTCTTCTTTATATACTAGTTGTGCATGTACCGCGGAGCACCTGTTAGGCCTCTTAGCGTTTTTGATTGGAATCGTTATACTTTATGAAAACTAGTTGCACGAGCAGAGCACCATAATTGTATTCCATACCTTCACTTTCAAAATGACAAAAAAAATTCGAACAAAACGGTGCATATTCGAGCTAAATCAGATCATTCTATCCACACTGAATATAAACATCAATTTATTGCAAAAATAAAGAATTTATTTTTCTTTCATCATTTTGAACTACAAATTATAAAATTTTCGAATATTTTGTATCTATAAAACGGGCGATATTCTCGTATGCTCAGTGGCTTATTTATTATTCTTTGAAAATTTGTTAATAAAATCTTTATAGAAATACGAAAACAAGCAATCAATGCGCCTCTACATACCTACATTATTTGTATTTGGTTTTTCACATATAATCACTAAGTCTATTAACGACGATTAATATTATATAAATCATTGGGTTTCAAGCTTACGAATTATTAAATGCAAAGCTATTAAATATTTATTGGCAAGTGATGAGAGCAAACCTGAAAGCAACAAAGTAGTACTAGTTATCAAATCACATGTTCCCCATACGTATACACATGTATGTATGTATGTGTTAACACAATTTCGTGTATGCACGTTTTTATAAATTCATGCACACATACACACACGCCTATAGCTGAGTCAATAAGTTGCAGACGTCAACGAAATTCAATGAATTTATCATAAAATTGCGAGAAATCGCTGCGAATTTCTGGGAAAATTTATAGTGCGACTCAGACGCAGACCCGGTAAGTTGGCGCAGACGCAAAAGCGTACACAATCACAAGCAGCAGCGTTGCGGCGACCACTCCTCTCCAATACACCGCACTTCAGCGCCTTTTGCCTCATTTTGTCATTGCCAAGTGTTTTCCCCCGACAGCAACAAACAGTACCGTACGCAGTAATATAACAACAACAAAACGACCATATTTGGTAACATAGCGTATCTCACATACATATACATACATATTACATATGTACATACATATATGCGATACATATATGTATATGACTTATAGGCCGATGTATTTCGTCGCTGCTTTGCTTTGCTTTTTGGTGCAGAACTTTGGACTCGCTCATCACTGTGCCTCGTAGCGTTTATTGACTTTTGCAATGGCTCATCGGGTTCGTTGTCATTTGCACACACACACATATTCACACGCGCGTTTGTTCATATTTATATATTTATGTAGATATAGCGCGTTTTTGACGCTCTTCTGTTCCGGTTACTTCTCGCTTGGAGCTCACTAAGCAATACGGTGTGAACCTTTTCATCGACACGCCGTTAAAAAGGAGTTCAGCTCAAATACTTGTACTAAAATATAAATGGCTGTGTGTACGCACATGTATGTACTTATAGTATACATATATACTTTATGACGGGCTTAAACGTTGCTGTGCATATAATGCTGTCATTAAAGGCAGGCCGCCGGCATTTTGATGTTAGGGACCACATTTACAGGTCATACGCATAAACTAACTTACCCATCAAGAATTGCCATACAAAAATTACTCAGCCGTACTTGATCTTCCGCCGGCGCACGATCATTTAGAATAGATTTTTTCAGGATATTAATAAATTTTCGTGTCACAAACTGAATAACCATGCTCTTATGTTCCGAATTTGTACCAGAATGTCATGTTTTCTTCTTCAAAAGAAATTAAGTTAGGTTAGGTTAGATGGCTGATCTAGAGAGTTCGCACATGAACCGGCTTTAAGGGGTTACAAAGGTTTCCTCGGGTAAAAAACAGGATTTCTTCAAAATTTTTTTTCTCACATTAAAAAATTAAATATTTTATTAGAATTTTTCATTGTTACAAACATACACTATTAACAAAAAATTTCTGAAATTTAAAAAAAAAAATATTCTTAACTCGGCCATTGCGACGACATTTATGGTGATCCCTTCAAAAACAAATGCGCCCGCGTCGGCAGTATAACTCCTTATAGGATCATCTAAAGTGAAAAATAAATGTTTTAGTTAAAATCTTAACTTAGAACTTGAACAAAGGGAAAACCACTGAAAATTAGATTTTTGGTAGATATTTTTAAAAAACAGTTAGTTGTAATGAAAAAAATCCTTTGTCCAAGTCTTCAAGAAGACCTGTGTAAAATTTTATGAAGATCAGTTGAGTAGTACGCAAGAAATCTTGCCAACCGACTTCAAAAACATAGTTTCGAGAAAAACTCGTTTAAAGACGGCGCACTTAGCTAGCCTCGAGCGCATAATTTCTCAATGCTGTATCTCCGAAACTCGGATCAACTTGAAAATTAAGAACAAAATTCTGAAGGTATTTAAGAATTTAATGAGACAATAAACAAATTCGATTTTTTAAAACGCGATTTTTCGATTTTTTAAAATTCCTTAAAAGGTCTCTTGAAAGGAAAAAAAAACAACAAAATTTGAGTTCCAAGGCATTTGGTCTAAATATAGTACTCGCAGTATTAAATTCAAACACACATCTCAGAACTTTTCATAACAACATTTTCCTCCGAGCCCCATTTTGAACTGACTTAGATAATCGTCTTCTTTTGAATAGTCGATATTCCTTAAAACTATATATATATGTATATACATGTAGAAAGCAAGAAGCCATCATCTGTGTTTATTGGATTCTTGGTGTTGCCGAAGGGTTTCCATAGAAAAATAGGGAATTACCCCTTGCTTCAAAAAATTTATGTAATAATATGATCTCAACTTAAGGTACTATGAGTATTAATATATTTTTAATATATTCAAAAGATCGGGTGTACAAATGCTTGTGATTACCTAACTTGTGTGCTTTCTTTTGATTGAAATAGTTTAACTATCCTGGGATTAACTATGCTCAGTTATTGGGTCTAACGCGTGTGCGTCGACTAAAAAACTACAGAAAGCCAATTTATGCTTTTAAAATCCACAATTTGATTTTACTACTGGGAAACTACGACGCTCATAACTGCATTCAAAGATAAGCTTTTCAAAACTTAGTTTAAGTTTTGATTGTTATTGTTGTAAAAATTATTTTGGTTACCCTAAACGGGGGCAATAAGTTCGCTACGAAGTTTGTAAGAACCAGAAATAAACTTCGAAGACCTACTAAAAGGCATATGTATAAAGACTAGAAGGTGTATGTATAAAGAAACATCTTTACAAGCTACATTATTTAGACATTACGCCCTGTCGTTCCGTCTGGCTTTATATAGGCCTTCTATTCCCTCTTTTTTTGAGATATTGAAGTGAAGTGTTTGCACAGGTTATTTTCTTCTTAAAACGCTGCTATTTGGTCGAAGTCGCCGATATCGCACCACTAAAATATATAGCTGTTATACAAACTGAACCATCAAAATCAAGTCCGTGGTTGAGATTCTCATTTATTAAACGAAATAATTTCGCAAAATTTTGCACAAATAATTCTCCAGGGCAACGATGTAATCTCCGCAGAAATTGTTCTTATCGAACCACTAAAAGCGTATAGCTGCAATACAAACTGAACAATCAAAATCAAGTCCTTATAAGAGAAACTTTTTTTTAGACGAGATACCTTCACAAGATTTGGCGTCGACTATTTTCCAAAGCTTCGCTATAGCCTCCGAACTGACCTATAAAAATGAAAATATTAGAAAATATATAATATTATTTTTATACCATTAATTGCCATAGAAAAGCACCTGTGCAGGGAACAAAAGCCTCGGTGCAGCCGAGGTTAACGTTTTTGCCTCATAACGTTATTGTTGCTATTTATATTTGTTAACTCCTTGTTTCTTAAATTATACCTCACAATGTTATTATTTACGCAGTCACTGTTGGTTCACATCACTTAGGCGTTTAATTTCTGTGTTTCTTCTAAACTTTTTGGTAGTCAAATTGTCATATTTTTATTGTTGCACGCTTAAATGCGACAAGCGGCATATCGTAGCAACATTTTTCCAACACTCTTTTTTCATGTCGGTTGGCCTGGTCGGTGCTGTTGTAGCCAGTGTAGAACCGGATGAGCTGTTTATGTCAAAATGTTGGACCTGCCTGTGTGCTTACGGTCATGTCGTCAATGTACTTATTTTGTAGTGTAGTGTTGTTGTTATTGTTAAACAAAATAATACTCCCATATTCGTGTGCACTTAAATGTAGTTGGACATATTTATTTTTTCTTGTTTATATGTTTCTTTTTTTTCTTTGACTAATGGCAAAGACCAATATTTTCTTCCTGTTACATTTCATTTCATCCATTCATTCCTGCCACACTGCCTGCGTACGCTCGCTACTTTCATCTTACCTCTTTGATATGGCCCGGTCTACAGCGCAAATGGTCAAACAGGCGAACCAAGGCATCGCACTATAAACGGTCGTTAAGTCAACTAGTCATTCAGTCACAGCGCCGTCATCAAACGGTCGGTCATGCCTTCAATCAGTCATACGTCAGTCATCATTTGGGCAATATGTACAACCAATTGGTTAATAAGCTCGCGCCCATTGTTCGGCTGCGCGTCTGCCTTTTTAACCTTTTCGCCGCAACATATTTTTCCTAGCCAAACGCATATGCAAACACACATACATACATACAAATATATGTACTCGCATGTGCATCTGTCGTCCGTCAAATCCGCCCGCTCTTTCGAGTGCGCCTGCGCGTCTGCTGTGTCAATATACGCACACAACTCATATGCAAGCACTTGTCCATATGGAAATTATTTGTTGCACTTTGTTGTTAATGTGTTAAAACAATAAACGCCGTTTTGCATATATTTACCAATCACATACTTGCGTTACATCTGCATTCAAATGCCTGTAAGAGCGTATGTATGTGCACGTGCGCATGCGCATGTAAATGTCAAACTTATAACGCTTGTTTGCCTCTAAGCGTGAGCGCGTTGATGCGTTGGGCCGCCTTACACAACGTGTGGCACATTTATTCAGCCAGCGTTAAATGGTTTACATGCCGCCCCATTACTTGCATTGTTGTTGTTGTTCGTTGTGGTGTTTGTATTCATTGATGCATTGTATTTGCAGGCTTGTAAGTGTATGTGTGGTAAATCTCAATAATTTGTCATGGAAAAATTGAGCATAAATTACAAAATACTTAGTAAATACTTATAATGTTTGTCAATTGGCATGCACACATACATACATAGTACATATATGTGAACAAATATGCATTTTCTAGTTTTCTTAAACATTTATTGACTTTTTCATTTAGGACTGATTTATTGTATTGTATTGGCAACATTGTTGTTAGCAGAGGTTGCATGGTGGTCTAAAATATGGCATTTAAATGCCTTCAGCGTTGGTGAAAGATTTTAATAAGTGAATAATGCAGAAGCGCGCTGCAGAAGAAAATCAAGCAAAAAAGGTATTGTAGGTGCCTTCCAGTTGCAGCTGAATATTAGCTGATTTAGTTCCAATGCGTAACAGAGCCCTTTCCAGGCAAGAAAGAGAAGCAAAAGAGATAAAGGATTCCTTGCGTTTTAGGAACTAGCACAAATACCACCAACAAAATAAGCTTTGAGATAAAGCGGAGATCACCACTTGCCAACAGGTGCCACTAGGGGATAAATAGCAGATCAGAGGAGAAAATTACTATCTTATCATTCCCGTTCGTGTTATACGGACGCAGAAACCGGGAGATAAGAAAACATTCGACGTATTCGAGAGAATTGTTCCACTCAAAGTCTTTAGAGGCGTCCGCTTGAGTGATGGGTAACGAAGAAGATGAAACCGTGAACTACATATGCTTTACGGCGACGTGACAATAGTTAAGCGCAAAAAAATGTAATGAATCCGCTATTTAAGCCAAGTCGTATTCATGAAAGATGATATTCTAGAATTCTTAACTCTGTTAAGCTCTTTGTACTCAAGCATTTCGACCTATCTCTTTTTTCTGCAAATGCGTCTCGCTTTCCTATTTCGTACCAGTTGTTCTTTTGCCTTTACCGAAAACCAATGGTTTCGTTTGCAGCTGTACGCAAGGAGCTTGAAATGCCATCCCACAGTTCCCTTATACCCAGTTGTTGACAAGTGCTCTCAGAGAGCAGGAGAGCAAGACGAGTAGAAAATCGTTCGGCTATCTGTTGTGATTGCAGCACCTTGACGACGAACCTTCCGTGTGTTGGTGACGTGCATTTTTGCTGCACACAGGTGGTCGATCTGGTTAGTGGCTTTTCGATAAGGAGACAGCTAAGTAGCTTGGTGAGTTTTTCGATGCTGAAATCTATTACTACAGATAACCATATTTCGGACCACTGCGAAGTCGATCAGCCTCAACCCATTTGGAGATGTTTCATCATGGAAGCTGAATTTTCCGACCGTTGTGCCAAAGATACCTTCTTTGCCCACCCTAGCGTTAAAGTCGTCAAGCACGATTGTGAGCTCATAAAAGACATCTTTGGTAACATCGCAAATCAGTGGGCGTGGGCGCAAATCAGTAATATGTTGAAAAAATTCACCTTGAAGCGGATTATGGCTAGATGTTCATCCACCAGGTTGAATACCAGTACTCGGCGACGGAGTCTCTCTCCCACCACAAATCACATACTGAATTCGAGCTCCTTTATATGGCCGCTATAGTAAATTCCCCAAGGAACTACTCGCCTCAGTCCAACGAATTTTTTGGACGGCGGTGATGTCAGTCTTTACTGTAACAAGGACATAAATCAACTAGGTGGTTGCAGGGTCGTCATGAAAAAGGGATTCTCTCATCACAGGCTATTTTCTTAATTTCATTGGTAGAGTTTTTTACATGGTGGGTCCCAAACCCAGCGCTCAATTCTGCTGAGCGGATGTTTTGTCTTCTCACTTTAGCTCGGCTTCTAAGTTCGGAAGTCGTGAGCTGCTCAAGCTAATGGCGCTAAGAGAACTTTCCT
This sequence comes from Bactrocera tryoni, assembly GCF_016617805.1. Classification (NCBI taxonomy): domain Eukaryota; kingdom Metazoa; phylum Arthropoda; class Insecta; order Diptera; family Tephritidae; genus Bactrocera; species Bactrocera tryoni. The sequence continues at coordinate 35,357,880 of NC_052502.1, read as the reverse complement.
CACTCGTGTGAACTTCTGCACATGGCTCCATACACAGGCGGACGGGCATGGCAATTAACACCTTAGAACTAACAAGAAAAAACGTTAACTTCGGCTGCACCGAAGCTAATATGCCCTTCTTAGGTGTATTTCTTTTAGTAACCTTTTAGTAACAATGGAAGCTGTATGCTATAGTAATCCGATCTGAACAATTTTTTCGGGAACTATTTTGTTACCTTAAGCAGTAATCCATGTCAAATATCTCGAAGGTACCACGTCAAATGCGAAAGTTTTCCATACCAGCACTAGATTCAGATCGTTCGTTTTGTATGTCAGCTATAAGCTATAGTGATCCGATCTGAGCAATTTCTTCCGATATTACATTATTTCTATGAACAATAACTCACACCAAATTTCGTGAAGATATATCGTCAAATAAGGAAGTTTTCCCTGCAAGTATTTGATTCCGATCATTCAGTCTGTATGGCAGCTATACTATATGTTATAGTGGTCCGATATTAGAAAATGACATTATCATAAAAACTGAGGAACTAGTTCGTATACATATGTATATACAGACAGACGGACATGGCTAAATCGACTCAGCTCAACATACTGATCATTTATATACACTTTATAGGGTCTCCGACGCTTCCTTCTGGGTGTTACAAACTTCGTGACAAACTTAATATCCCTGTTCAGGGTATAATTATATGTGATAGAAGAGTCTACTATGGATAACTTCGGTTCCACTTTATACTTCGGTATGGCGAACAAATTCGAATAATCGACTAGACAACAACTGTATTCTCAGTTACAGGCGCCCTCGGATACAAGTTACCTGTTAGGGTAGGATGGGAACAACGAGGAAAATCGAAGAAACCGATTAGCCCATGCCCTAGCAACACGTTTACTGTTCTTGTGTTCGCAAACTAAATGAAATGTATATAAGTATTTATGCATACATATATATGTATATAAAACAACTTATGTGCATATTCAAAAATATATAAATATATATGTATTAGCTGTTGAATCACCGACCTCATAAATTCGTACACAACCAACAGCATCCTGTCCTAACGACATTAATACCTCTGCGATTACCTTGCTACTTACAACTCCCGCCTGAGGTACTCGTCTAAATATGAACTTGTCTAAGCATTTTACGACTCTCAAATAAAATTTTATTACCTTTAAAACTCTTCATATCTATTGTTATTAAATTTTATCAGCAACCAAAAATCGCTACAACGTCTCAGCAGCATCCTTTCACCGTGCAGCGCACTTTCTCACATTTCTGCCCACTAACAGCAACAACAAAAACATTTAAAACACACCAAAACCCGAGCAAAGGTAGCAAAAAAGTGAACAATAAAATAAGAAAGGTGAACATATTTAAAAGTTACGCCCATGCAACACAAAATAAAAAGTTATGATAATAAAACAATGAAAGTATTGCAACAGAAAAAAACACAAGAACAACAACAAAAAATCGTTATCATACACGCATCAGCAGCACAAAGTGGCGGTCGCACAGCGACAACTTGCAACAACCGTAAGCCGCAGCAGCAGCACCTCCTTTTGTGCACGCACACCAATAAATAGCCGCCTCTTGACCCTTCCACAGCTGCAAGAGCAACGCTGTGACGAAGGCTGTTCGTGTACGATTTGTTGTTGTGCTGCGTACGTGTCACATGATTTGTCGCTTTGGCCCTTATTTTTCCTCACCTCACTGCGCTCCTGCGCATACTTGTATTAGCTATTGTTGCTGCTATTGTTGTTGTTTTAGTTGGCGCTGGCATTATTTAGGCTGTAGTGGCAACAATTGTTGCAGTTGAACAATTTAATATGCAAGTGATGCAACTGCACTAAAGATCTCTTATCAATTGCTGTGACCAGGGAGAGTGAGAATGATGCTGATGCGATCAAATTGGGTTCGCTCGTTGCGTTTAAATATGTTTGTGAGTATAGCCTTGCTTCAAGTATGATGTGTTCTATGAAACTCACCGTTGCAGCGTGGCTTACTGGTGAATCATTGAGAAAAAATTGTAACGCCATCATAACATCAGGGTGTTCTCAATTGTTGGTCAGAATTTTAAAGGCTAATACTTTTATACATTATTATTTATCAAATTTTTATGAAATATTTTTAAATCGAAAGACTGGCTTTCTATAAGCATTACGATTAAAATTTCAAAGTTGAGATGACACCATTCATGACATGACAGTATTCTGTCAATAATAATACATACATATATATTATTACACCCTGAACAAGGTATATTAAGTTTGTCACGAAGTTTGTTACACCCAGAAGGAAGCGTCGGAGACCCTATAAATGATCAGCATGTTGAGCTGAGTCGATTTAGTCATGTCCGTCTGTCTGTCTGTCCGTCCGTCTCTCCGTCCGTCCGTCTGTATATATACGAACTAGTCGCTCAGTTTTAAAGATATCGTTTTGAAATTTTGCAAACGTATGTTTCTCTTCAAGAAGCTGCTCATTTGTCAGAACTACCGATATCGGATCACTATAACATATAGCTGCCATACAAACGGAACGATCGGAATAAAAAGTTTGTATAAGAAGCCTTCTTTGGATTTCCTTAGGCAGTTATCCAATATATAAAGATCGGTTCACTATAACATATAGTTAGCATTCAAACTGAATAATCGGAATTTAATGCTTGTATGGAAAACTTTTTCATTTGACGAGATATCTGCATCAAATTTCATATCGGTTATTGTTCAAGACAACGGTGCAACCTCTGGAGAAATTAATCAGACCGATTCACTATATCATAGAGCCGTCATAAAAACTGACCGTTCATAATTCATGTAAGAATTCTTCCATATTTGTTCAGTGCAACCAAAATTTACGGTTGTTCTTGGTTTTAATTTAATTTTTTTCCACTCATTTGGTTTGAAAAATAAAAACGGTAATCTAAAATGCTATCCAATTAGTGTGTGACACTCTTTACTCTGTGCCTATTTCATGTTCACTACTGTAACATTTCATTTTGGATGCCACACGTACTTATTTGAAACTCGAAACATTTTTTATGGTGATAATCAGTTGTGGACTCGCTCCTTTTACTTAAAATGTGGTTATATGCCTACATACTATATATGTATAATATGTCGAAATACATAACGCACTATTATAATATAGTGTCGGGTAATCTTTGCATCTGACAAATTCTTTTAACTAAATTTCACAATGAACTAGCACACATACATGCATACCTATTTATGGTGTACAACATGCACAAATCTGCTCCAGAACGTGTGCTCCACTGAGCGGATGTGATGTTATGTCGCTGCTCCTGTGCCCCTTTGTAATGTACATATGTATATGTAGCGACTATGCAGTTATTACACGGTGGCGCTCAATAACTCGAAACCCAGCCACCGACTACCGCTGCAGTTCACCCTTTTCCCTGATTTTCACACAAATACGAGACAAATGCGAGTATAAGTCGTACACTCGTTTCCATGTTTCCTTTGCACCTTGTGCCGGACCAAAGCGATTCTAATCTTTATGTTTTATTAGTTTTCTTTTACATTAGCTGCGCGGACGTGCAGTAATTTGTTGAAATTTTTTTTTGTTTGGGGCTTCACCTCACAAACTCACCAAAATTTGAACCAAAAAACCTACAACAACCACATACAAACATATTAAACATATTTACAAGTACAAGCGCGGATAATCTCGAAAATGTGCTCATTCGCCAACAATTAATTATGAATATCTTATTTCTATATTGAATGTCTCCATGTATGCTGAAGTTATACAGTCCATTGCGGTTAGGGTTTTTATTATACTTTTGGGGACATGTAGCTGTCTTTCATTCATTTAACTTACACACTTTTATACATACAAATGTATAGACACACGTCTTTTTTGTTGCTTGAATGCTTATAAGAATTTTGAATTATAGTTTCCGCTACTGATTATACACCATTGATAATGAGTTTATATTTGCTTTCTGATCTTTTCGTTTTTTGTCTTTGTTAATGTTTTTAATGTTTTTATAGTCCTAAACATAAATGGAATTTTTATGTTCATTTAATGAACTGAACGCCAGCTTTCATATAAAATTTTCATCTCTTTTTTTGGTTAATTCATATGCTAACCATACTTGACTCTTTACACTGATTATTAGCGCGATTAATGGTTAGACACCTTGCATACATAAAGAAAATGGAGTTTTTCTAGTCTCCAATGTCCTTGTAATGTAAAGAATTTAAGAGTTTATATCCAATTGGAATTCAGAAAGAAAGCTTTTTTTGTGAGTAGTTTTATTTAAGAAATAAATTGAAATTGTACATTTACAAAATTTTATATTTTTTAATAATCTGTGATTTATTTTGAAACGTTTTGGATTTCGTTAATATGTTAAGTGATCTCTAAGAGGACTTCCGAAAAATGGTTTATGACAGTGAAGACGATTTTCTGCTTAAAATTATCCAAAAGCGTTATTATTACTCTAAATTTATTGAAGTACTGATCGAAAGATTAATAAAAGTTTAGATTTTTGACTAAATGGGGTTTCCAAAGAAAAAATCGTTTTTTGTAAAAAAAATTACAATTCAGGGTGGCTTACGAAATCGAAATAATTATCAACAAGTAAGGAAGGGCTAAGTTCGGGTCCAGAAATAGCGGGGAAACACTAACTTGAAACACCAAGCTTATTATATTAAATATAGTAGTCTTTATACAGCTTAATATCCTGATGGAAAAATTTCAAATCGACCTTCAAATATCAAATCCTACTAAATTGAGAAACACATTATATATCGTAAACGTGCGGGTGACATTTTTTATACTCGTAGCAATGTACAATAATGTAGTCATTTCGTGTATTGAATAGAAAATCCTCAGCCACGTTTTCAAATGGCGAAATGTCGAAAAAGAGCGTTCAGAGCTCGCATGAATTATGGGGTATAGGTTCACATCGCAGCTCTTTAACGTTTCCAATGCAGTAGTCGGTAGCTTATTGTTTTTTGACTTCTGCTTTTGCCCCCAATGGCACTACCAGTGATCAAGTTCAAAGTGACCCGGAATTTCGAAATTCTTAATATTAGGAATATGGGTTCTCAGGGAAGTATTGGCCCGATTCAACCAATTTTTGATGTACATATTATCAGAAAAGCATTCTCACTGAATTCCAAATGTATATCCCATACAGTGAGCGATATTTTCGGTTAAAAGTCAACTATAGATACAGGGGTCCAAATATTCGGTATCTAGTGGTTTGAAGAGGTTTGGTTGGAGGTGGCATACTTTAAAGGTTGTGGTCCGATTTCGACCGCAAGGTCTTAAATCAGTTCTCATTCGGAAACTTAATAGAATTTACGTCCCACAAGAACAAGGCATTCAGCGAGTTCGTTTCAATTCCAATGGAATTTGCTGACCAATTAAAAATTTCGAAATTCTAACAAACGAAAAAACTGATTGGAATGTGTAACAGTAATTTCACAAATTTATTATGATTTATCGTGACTTCTGAAATCTTACCACTTACATAAATACAAAAGAATCTCCAAAAATGCCAATGCCCGCACACACACCTCAAATTCATATGGAAACATGGCATTTTGTATAACTTTATTTATTCATGTGAAACAATTCATACAAATATGTTGGATGGTGTCTTCGACCAGGCCGGCAATCCTCCGTCACCACAGCGACACAAGCACATTCCCACACACACGTACACATACGAGTAGAGGCATTGTTCAAGTACTTATTGTTGTTTTTTTTCTACGCCAAATACATATCGATGAGTCGACATTGCACAGAGCGGAGCCGATCAAAGTCATTCAAACATGAATGAAGTTCATTAAAAACTGATCAAATCTTTTACTCGTGGAGACAAAAGAGTGTCTAACAAATAAGAATTACACGGCGACACGTTGACACAAATACGCACAAACACACGCACACGCACACAAGAATGTTGGTAATGCCTTGGTGTTGGTTTATGAAGGTACAGAGTGACACTGCAAAGCCACAGCCGCAATGGCATCCCATGGCGGAGCAGACTCCATAGGCAGCATAAGTGAATATTATTTCAATTCAACGCCTGTCGTTGCCAAGAGGAAGTAATTGTATGTACACATACAATCATACTGTTCAATAAAAGGCGAAATGTTGTTGTAAATACAAATAATCCCACCATTCAATAGTTATTGAAAAGAAAGGAGACTTTATAAAGCCAAACAACGCCAACAACAAATCAGGACATGTGTACCGCGAGCATATGGCAAGATGATTTTCGGCCGGTTTGTGTGCGGTGCCAGCAACATCTTGATTGTGTCCTGTGCCTCCAACATTGCAGCTGCTTACAATGTTCTATTCTCTACTGGCATTTGGCTGTTGCGCTGCGTTGAGTGTGTGTTTGATTTCGTTGTATACACACATATATACAAGTATGTACTCCTCCAACTGAAAGCACTTCCCGATATTTGTTCGCCTGTCATTGGCATTGTTAGGCCTTTAAATGCCAACACCTGACAATTATGCGTACAAGACAAAACAGAAAAACAACAACAAATAAACAAACATTATAGTCAAAGACTGTTAACAACAATTGACAATGCAAAATGCACCGTTATATTGCAGGACCTCACCTAACGCTATTACGCACTTTTGTTATTATCATCAATTATACTCCTTGAACACCGTTATAGGCAATATATGAGAAGTTGAGGCTAGTGGTTTTAAGGTCAAATATGAATTAACGGTTGGAGGTGATAAAATAATTTTTCACCTTTGTTTCGGACGATTTATATCTCAGATAGGGTGTTTTAAGTTTGCTACGAAGTTTGTAAGTCTCGGAAGGAAATGTCGAAGAGTCTATAAAGTATATAAATTCATTATTGAAGAAAATTATAGAAACATCATCGATTCTTTTACTTAGAACTACGTTTTACGAAAATAATATACCTAAAACCGATGCATTGATAACGTTACCTTATCATGCTCTCATGTTTTATCCGATTTCGCTTTTAATATTTACATTTATTTGCGATTTTGTGAGGGACCACCTATTTAAGCTGAAAAAAATAATAGAAATAAGCCACAATTTTTCGTTTTTTCAGTTAGTTCGGCGAAATAGAATTTAGATTTAAAACTTTCAAGCAAGTTTAGCTACAAAAAGTTGTTCAATTCGATCTATTTATTCGTTAAAGTTAAGGATTTTGCAGATTTGATGCACTGCTCTGTTAACAGGTTTTTTCTTTAGTTCACTTTGAAGACGCAATGAAAAAACGGAGCAGGAAGCCACATCCAAAATTTCGATGACCTTTTGATTCGTACATCAAATTACCTCAAGAATATCTTACAGACATCAGTGTTCAATCGGACAATACGGAGTAGACTAATTGAAAAGGATTTGAAGGCACGTTCAACTAGGAAATTTCCACATCCAAGCACATAAACATATCGTAAAAAAAAGACTGTTTTTCGCAAAGCGACACAGAACCCGTCAAAATTTGAATAACGTACCATGGTTTGATGAAACTAAAATTAATTTGTACGGATCTGATGGAAAAATATGTAAGACGCCCCACTAATATTGCCTTCCTAAATACATAAAAACTGTCAAGTATGGAGGAGGCAATATCAAGCTATGTGGATGCTTTTCCGCCTCAGGAGCTGATCCGAAATTCTGTAAAAATTAAAAGATTTCCGCTCTACTATGTTAATCTACTGAAGAAGGGGATGCTACCATATACCGAGGAAAAAATTCCATGAAAATTGGAGTTCATGCAGAATATTGATGCCAAACATTCCTCAAAACTTGTAAAGGAATGAGAAATGGTCCAGGAGCAAAAAATTAATGTAATGGAGTGGCCTTTCCAATCCCTTGGCCTAAAATATAATTAGGTAATATTAAGAATAGAGAGTAAAATCCGAGTGGTATGCCATTGACCCATCAACTTGTGCCAATCTGGTTATTCGATGCCTCGTAAATGATCTGTTGGAATGCAACATACTCATATCGCTTACTTATGCTGACAAGGTGAGCAATTTTGAATATTTGGTTAATTTTTGAGAGCTCTTTAGCTTGGACCCGTTTTAATTTGTCTTCAATTTTTGTGTCAAAATTGCTCATTTTCGACCAAAAAGAGCGTAGCGCTCGTGCATCATGACTCCTTGTGTAAGGGTTGCACAATTAATAATTAATTTCACCTACAAGTTATGCGCAATTTGCGCGAAGCCAATTGGCTTTTGCACCATGAGAACGCCCCTGCTTTCGTATCGTTGCGCCAATATTTGAACAACACATTAATGGTGCCGCATCCACCGTTTTCCACCACTTGCGTGTGTTACCCAATAATTCCTTTTCTCTGTTTCAGCAGCTGCTCGTATTTTGACTGTAGATCAAAACAAAGTTTTGCACTGCATAAAATAATCATTTGATTTATTGCTTAAATTGGCTCAACGGTTCACTTATTGCATTTATACTATTATACTGACTTGGGATTTTAAGATACATAAAAAATGCCATAAAATTTGCATGACATCATAAATCCCTATCCATAAATAGATACTCATGTGCATTTATTTCTTTTTGGAATGCACATCTTTTGCGGATCAGCTTCAAATGAAAATATGACCTTGACAAAACGTTGGCTAATTTGCGGCTAAGCTTTATGTTTAACCCTTGAATATAAAGTTTAAGGCTTATTTAAACAAAGACAAATAAGTTTTCCAATGCAAAAGCTTATCTGTTTTCCAAAATGTGTCTTAAAAAACTAAGGTTAATCTGTAACATAACTTCGCAAATGTGTATGTATATGTAATCTTTTTGAACACCCAACTTGTAGCCCCTATGTATCATTAACATAAAATAACAAATATCAACAAAAATCACAATTAACATAACGAATGGAAATTTTATTCACGTGGTATTCTTCCACTCCATCAACTAGGCTTATTAACCAATTAAGCTTTATAATCCACGTGAAACTGCCATTCAAAATCACCGCAATAAAATACTATTTACCTGTCAATAAACACAACAGTTAATAGACAATTCATTCATTCGTTACGGTGATTTTATGCAGTGTGAAGATAATATTGTTATTAGATAGCAGGTAGATACATAGTATATGTAGGTATGAAAATATTTACATTTCGGGGAGTTAAAAAATGTGTGCTTCTCAGTATATTCGTTTACCCTAAAATTGGCCCCAGTTTTCGAGATAATGATATTTGGAAATTCTGAATAGAATTAATTTAAAATTGTTTGTTTTTCGAATAGGAAATATATCAAAGGCATGGTATATTTTTTCAGAGCAGGATTGAAATTGAAAATCGGCCATACATCTATCCTTACTAGACGAAATAATAATAATGGAAAATTTCATTCAATCTATTAAACAATCAGCTTAATAATCATGCCTTTTTAAAAAATAAAAATCTGGTAGTCATTTTAAAGTAGCATTATTCTCTGTGAAATAATCTACTAAAATTGTGCTTTGAACTATGAGGCTACCAATATCTTAGTAATTGATCGGATTTCTCTATATTGTGTTAGAAAGATACGATGTCATCCTAAAAAAACTCTTCAAACTAAGCCCAAACTCTTAATTCGAACCTATACCGTCAATAATTGGAAGAAAGCAATGGCCCAAAAGCGGCTAGCTTTGTTCAATGGAAAAATAATTGTATTCCCTTACGACAACGCCAGCCTGCTCACACTGGTAGTGACTTGTCAGAAGTCGCGAGAACCTGGATGGGTAGAACCTGCTCCTGTCCATAACGAATTGTGCTGATATCAAAGAAGACCCAAATGAGTCAATTCGTCATCGTGCGCAACAATTAGAGGAGTGCCCATCCACTTTATAGAAGATTTTTTTGGTTTGTGAGCTTACAAAATCCAACTTTTTCGTGTCTGAATTTGAGGATGTAGATGTGGCGGAACTTCGGTTCCACCAAGATAGCACTACATGCCATACAGCCAACTAAACAATCAATTTATTGAAAGAAACTTTTAGTCAGTGAATTTTTTCGCGGCGTGAGCCTGTAGCGTGGCCTCACATATTGATGCTAGACTACTATTTTTTTGTAGGATTATGTGAAGTCGCTTGTCTACGCACATAAGCCCGAGACGATTCAGAATTGCCTTGGAAGAGAATATTCAATGCGTTATTGCTGGCATGCGCTGTCATTTGCTCCAAAATTGTTCGAGATTGGGCCTCTTGACTAGAATTTATTAGATCCGGCGGTCACTTGCCCGAAACATTTTTTAATCCTAAAGCCAAACTAAAATATCTTCATAAAAAAGCTAAATTATTGGCCATACCATAAAGGTAAATATGTGTTAGTTCTTGATTGAAAATCACATGTCTAATAAAACAGCCTGTGTCTATATCTACGATCGACTAGATTCAGTATTCTTTAAGTTTGCGGCAAAGTTAGACGGACCTCCCCAACGGTCTATCTCTTAACTTGGATTTGTATTGCCAAAAATAAGCAAATGCTCGGAAGCGGCCAACTTTGACCAGTAGGGGAGAAATTGTGTGTCATCAAGGAAACTCCAGCCACTCACATTGATAGTAAACGTAACTTGCCAGGAACTCCGAGAGCCTAGCTAGCTGGTTTAAATGCATACAACTTTTAGATCGGACCTGGCACCAATTGACTACTATCTGATTCAGTATATAGCGTATGTATGTAAAGCACGTTACTGCTGATGAAAAATTCTCTCAAGAGAAGATTCGGAAAATCAGTTTTCTGGTTTTGTCACCAGAAACGAGAGTTTCTATGAGAGTTGCATTATTGAATTACCTTCAAAATAACAACTAATTATTGAACAAAACAATACGCATTTGACCTTGATGTATAGCATAAATCCAAATGATAATAAAAGAGTTCAGATCGTTTGGGTTTTCCCAAAGAAACTGGTATGGAAAGTAGCAAAAAGGTGGATGATTTCGCTTAGTGGAATTTAAAACCAACTGTCTTGAAGACTTGAGCTGTCCAACTCCCTCGCTCTACATATGGCTCAAACAACTCACGACTTCCATTCTTAGATCAAGTATCCTTTGTGTAGTTAAAAAAACATAAGTTTGAAGGCGAGTTAAAGTGAAAGGCGAAACATCACTCCCCAGGGTTGTGCGGTGGGTTTGGTATCCACCACGTAAAAAAACACCTCCAATGAAAAGATGAAAACAGCCTCGGATGAGAGACCCCCTTTCGACTTTACTTCGTTAATGACATATTTGTTCTATGAATATACGAATTTTCTTTGATATTATATGCTTCCCCATACAAGGGTTAAAACAACACCGCGCGCTTTTTATCGCGCTTAAACCCATAATTAAGTGCCGCTGCCACAAAACTACACCCGCTTCATATTATAGCTTAAATTTCTTACCACCACTCAACTACCAGGAATTGCTATTGATTCGTATGCAATACTTTGGTTAGAGATCATTTCTATTACTAGCGGCAGTAGCCATAGGACGCTGCGTGGTCACGGCGCTACCTCAGCGACTGAACAATGCTACCGAAAAGCCCACCGCTGCGCGCAATGAAGTCATCGTTCACGCGTACGGTCAACAGTTAACAGCGGGAATCATTTATATTGACTAGTTGACTTAGTGGAGGACTAATCAGCAAAGCGCAAGAAGCTGCGCGAAGCAGCTTGCTAGTTGTACGGCATGCTGGTGTGCAACTGTGCCATGAGCGGTAAGCCATTTCCAATTATGCGATTGTGTTTGTGGAAAGTGTCACAACAGCTTCTAATAACCGCTATGCTTTGGTCACATTATGTTTAACACACACACGCACACATTGCTATGCACATACTCAAGGTAACTTTGTTTAGTTGCAGTTTGCTGATACTATTGTGTCTAAATAATGTTTTTTCCACGCTCTCAACACACTATAATATTTTTATGTGCACATTTTTACGGTTATTTCGTCAAAGCATTATTGTATTTGAAAACATGCATAGTTATACTATAGGTATATGTAAAAATTTTATTAGCATTTCCTCAGCCGGCTTCAGCTTTGTTTACCTGTTGACGCATTCGCCACGGCAGCCGCTGAAGATGGCGGTGTCGGCGATCAGGCTGCTTTATATTGATTATTCTCAACTTTTGTTGTTATTTGCTACCTTACAAGGTAATATCCTTCTTATAGCCTTCCCTCACATTGCATTGGTGCCTGTACAAGCATGTGTATTTATATTTTTATGAGCTACAAAATGCGTGTCACGCTTAAATTGAGGCGTCGATTAGCGTTACTAATCGTAATTATACGCTCGCGTCCCTTTTCGCGTCAAAAAGCAACAAACAAACAGCATTTAGCATTATCGCTTGTTGCTCTTACGCACATCCTGCGCTGGGTTCGCATATGTTCATTCACGCGCACGCTGAAAATCGGCAACGAATGGCTGCGACCGCCTAGTGGGTGCCACGTCCGCACAAGTGTGTTCTTGTGCCACCACCTATGCCACATGTTGTGGCATAAAATCTTTTGCGCATGCGCCGCCACGGTGTGAGTTTATTCTCTTCAACTACCGCTTGGACGGCTTGATGTACGCTTTTGACAAAAGACTATTCTTTGTTGCGCTCGCGCCCGCGCCTTATTAACCTTTCGGCTGTGCGTTGTTTCGATTCGGTTGGTACAAGTTTAAATAAGGTTACGCCTTTCTATGCTGACTTCGACGCATGCGTTTTGGATTTGCGTGTGCGCGGCATTAAAGTTTGCAAACAAATCGTATTGAGCATGAAATGCGTTACAAATTTTCCATTTTGGCTCAAAATATTTGGATATCTACGAGCATAAGGCGAATTGTGTGTTTTATGGTATGACAAGATAGTGTGGGGCTTAAAATTCGTTTGGAATATTTATGAACCCGTCTAATTATATTAACATATATTTATAGTCGTCTGAATTTTAAATAAGATTCACATTATAGACAGTTTAGTGCTATTTGAGAGAATAAAAATAATAAACTGGAATTATTGTGTGTGAAGTAAACTTAGATTCATGGCTAAAACCAAGTTTTCAATGCTGTCAAACATGAAAAAAGTGACTTCTTACAGTAGTAATAATAAATTCTTGTGGGAATGTAAAAGGTGCTCCAGCCATTTGGAATATGGCAGAGGTAACACCAGAAAACTTCTTATTCGTTTTTATGTAATGTAAACTTCATGCAAAAATCTTTCTTCGTCTGAAAATTCTTCCAGTCTAAATCCCCATAATGCTCATGAGTATTCAAGAGTAGTAAGCTTACTTGGTTAGCACGCTGACAAAATCTAGATCTTGATTTTCTGAGGAAAATCTGGTTCCACCATCTTCAATCCTCTTGTTTTTACATCTTCAAAAATCACTATTTGGTGTGCTCTATGGACTGAGGAAATCACTAATCCATATTTCTTTAAATCCGAAACTATAACGTAGCGATCAATGAGGAACGCTATAAAGTCAAGATTCATGACTTTTTCATGACTGAATTGGAGGTTGTTGATGGAGACAACTTTCGGTTCCACCAAGATGACGACATGTACCAAATAACCAATGAAACTATCTATTTATTGAAGGAACATTTTGGAGAGCGCCTCAGGTGCCTTTTGCGTGTGCTACAATATGGAGCGATTTAACTCCACCGGACTATTTTTATGGGGTTATGTGAAGTCGCTTATCTACGCACCTATGTCTGAGACGATTTACGGCTGGGGAGACAATGTTTGGGGTGTTATCAAGCCTCTCGGTTGGAATTTATTAGAGCCAGCCGCGACGGTCGAAGGATGGAGCCATGTGTTGAAGTTCACGCAAGTGACGAAAGTTCTCTAAACGCCATTCACTTTGGAGTGGCCAAAAACGATTACTTAACATATGCCTCAAGCAACTCACGACTTCCGGTCTTAGGCCAAGTATTCTGTGGGTAGCCAAAAAACATAAGTTTGAAGGCGAAAGTGAAAAGGTAAAACATTTCTCCCAAGATTAGTGCGCTGGGTTTGAGACCCAGTACGTAAAAAAACGCCCAAAACGGATAAACAAAACAACAATTCAAATGCAGCTGATCAAATACGGTGGCGAAGAACTGATAAGGAGCAAGCATCAGCTTCTTTGTAGAATACGTTCGGACGAAAGCATGCCCAATCCACAAAAAGGAGACCCCACAATCTGCGCCAGCTACCGTGGGACAAACCTCTCCAACATCGCATAAAAATATCTATCTGAAAGAATAAAGGCTACGTGAACAAACTGATTGGACAAAATCAGTGTGGCTTTAAGCCTGGCAAATCAACAGCTGGCCAGATATTGACCATGCGCGAAATCCAGGAGAACACCCGTGAAAAGAGAATTGACACACACCACCTCTTCGTCGCTTCCAAGCTTGCTTTTAACAGCACAAAAATTCTTTATGCTGCTATGTCTGAATTTGGTATCCCCGCAAAGCTGTGTGTTGAATACCAAACGCAGTTCCAGACAAGCCGGTTTTTTCAATCTACATCTAGAGAAAATAATTCGAACTACAGATCTGAATAGAGAAACTGCTGGCTTCGATGACATCGATATCGTTGGCCATAACAACCGCGCCGTTAGTTCTGCTTTCTCCAGACTGGAAAAGGAAGCTAAGCAAATTTGTGTGGTAGTGAACGAAGACAAGGCGAACAATCATCAAAAAAATAGTTACTGGCGACTTGGCTCTCACGGCACTGTTGTCAGTCATATGTTCGAAGTCGTAGATAATTTCGGGTATCTTGGAACCAGCATTAACACAAACAACAACGTCAGCCTCGAAACCCACGGCATAATAACTCTTGCCAATAGGTGCTACTTCGGACTGAGTAGGCAATTTGGAAGAAAAGCCCTCTTTCTACGAACAGAGACAAAACTCTATAATCAATGCGCATGCATGACGATGACAACATTTAATGAGATTTATGGCCCTTTGCGTTATGGAAACGACGAATACCACAGTCGAGGGAGCGATGAGCTATACGAGATATACGACGGCATTCAAATAGTTCAGCGAACTAATAGAGACGTCGTCCGCATGGATGAAAATACTCTAGCTCACTGGTCTACAGCAATAAAAAAGAAGAAGCCCCGAAGATCACTTCCGAAATCGTTTATTAAGCGTTATGGCAAATCTTTATTCTTATAATAAAACTAGATTCTTGACCTAAAACATTTCATTATGTTCGTTTTATTTTATTTTGAACCCCACATATCTAAAAAATAACATTCTTTATATTTTAAAGGGGCCCTATCGTTTTAGCTCGTCACGCTGATATGTTACATACGAGGGTGTATATTATAGGATCTTCGTCATTTCTTTTTGTGTGTTACAAACTTCGTGGCAAACATGGTAAAATATGCAATTAAAAACCAGTTGGAAGAGAGTTTTCTCGAACCCTGTACCTAGCTAAAAAAAACTGCAAAATATTCTCACAAATGCAGCGAACCTAAATAACTGTCTTTTCTGCAAACGGCATTATTATATTAATTTATTATTTAGTATTACATTCTTAGCATGATTTGTATAGGTATTACCATTAGAAGTACGCTTTCTTAAATAATTGGAAATATTGTAACATACCTAAATTTTATTTCTCCTAACATTCGACACATTTTTCACATTATCTTGTCATTTTTCAGGTCACCTCTTCGGCCAACGACACACATATGACTTTCAACTTTCGGTTTTCGCGTTGACTTCGACATTCCGACTCGTCACTACGCAAATGCTACATTACAATACGAACTAACAACCGATGCATACGTATGTTCGTATGTATGTGTCTTCGCGAGTGAAGTGTGAATGAAGACTGAATGCGTTTCTTTGGTTTTCTGGAAATTGCAACTAAAAATGCATAAATTAAGGTGGCCTGCCGAAACAAATCACCACAATGTATATATGTAAGTACACTTTTATAGATATTTATATGTATGTATGCATTTATTTAAGGACTTAATAGTCAAAATAGACACCTCAAGGACATCACATACTAACACACATGCATATTTATCAAATGCTTTGTACACAACACCGCCATTAACAAAGGACAAGCAAAACAAGAGGCAAACAAATAGAAAGGAGATAAACCAAAATATGCAAAAGCAATAAAGCAAACAAAGCGCAACATAAATGCCCAGCAAATCCTTGAAAATTTGTTTGTCTTTATTGGTGTTGCACTTTTTGTAAAGTGTTGGCAGTTTGCAGCATCTTTTGTTCAACCACATACAAATATAACTGTGCATACAAACTTGTGCAACGCCCACAGCAAAAAAGGCAGCGTCGTTCTGGCGTTTTGTAAAATGTCAGGACAACGAAGGCTACACGTTGCTGAAGGTTAAACCTAATAACGATGATAATGTTGTCAAGACGAAGTGAAGAAATCACTCTTAAACGTTGTTTTTGTTGTAATATTTATTTTACACTTTGTTATGTGCACTTTTTGGTTTTGCAGCCGTGCGTGTATGCGTGAGACAGCGGGAGCGGTAGCCAAAGCAAAGCGCGTTATGCGTTTACTAACTGACACAAATGCGGCAATTGACAAAAGCCAAATTCCGTTGCACTGAACGATTTCAAGCTGAGTTCAGTACTGAGCTATAATCTATGCGATTCCAATACTTATAGTATATGCAGTATGTTGCATATCGCCTCTTAGGACTGTTTTCTCAATTCAGTTGTGGTTAAAAAAGTCTTCTTTACCGAAAGAAAGAGCCTCGGTTATGTTAACCAGAACGTAACTGAAAGATGACTAACCATACATTAGTAAAACGGCTCTTAAGGTAAAAAATTCGAAATGAGGTTAATTTCGATGACATCTTACTACCGGATCAAATTTGACCCAGACTGAGGAAAAAATATTTTCACTTATTTTAATACGGCGAATTGCTTAGGTATGTAAGTACTTAAGTCCATTTAACCAATTCATAGTGAACCACAGCACGGTAACTAAATAAGACAATGGCATCACTTTGATTTTTGACCGACTTTAACGCAGTTTTTTTCGTTTTCGACTGACTTTCGGCGCCACATTCACTATATTGATCGTTATATTCGACGTCTTATTCATAAACCCACGTCTCAACTTTAATCATGATGCATTGAATGAATGTCGGGTTCTCAGCTTTATTGTCAAAAATTTCTTTTGCGACTTCTACTCGTTGTGGTTTTTGCAAAAGATTCAGGTATTTTGTTATAAGTCTAGCTTTGACACAGTCCATAGCCAAAACATTAACCCAAATGTGTACATCCGATGTCTAAGAGATTTTGAGATGCTGTCTCTCTGATGCCAACACCATGATTTCCAGTCACTTTTTCTTTAAATATTCCAATGTTATCGTCATTAACAAAGGTGTATGGACGTATGCATGAGACAAGTTTGCGATAACTACACGCCCTTCACTGAATGCCTTGTGCTACTCAAATACTTCTGTTCGTGATATACTAGACTCGCCAAAACATTTCTTCAGAATTTTCAACGATTCTGCTGTCGTGATTCCGTTGGAAACACAAATAATTGGTTAAAGTCGCCGGACAAAATTTTCACGACGTAAACAAAAAAAAACCAAACACACTAGTTGAAATATGTATGTAGAAAAAATCACAAGCAAAAAATCCAAAAACGAAAATTATCGATTCGATTCACGCACGTCGTATATCAATCCTAATACGTAATATAGAATATATAGAAACGATTTTATCACACTTTCATCCTCTTGAGTTAAATTGCATTTCATTTGACGATATGTTGCACACATTTAGTATTGGTGGCTTCTATTTTTGCTGCATTGATAAATTGTTTCTCAGTGCTTTTTTCGTAAATGACCTAAACTTGCTTGAAGTGCCCATCATTTAAATGTTTTCAAAGGTACATCATCATTTTTGACTTTTAAAAGTTTCAAAATGCGCTTTAAAGAGCAACTTTCTTGCCTCCAGCTTCCAGAAATGAAAAATGTTTCGCTCATATTTCATATTTCATTTTCCGTTTTACTATATATAAAATTGTCCACAGGTAGTTTTCATGTATGGAAATGAAAGGATGGTATCCACCCACAATGTTTTATGAAACTCTAACGCTTCAGTACTATATAGGTTTACGCCTCTTACACAAGTGAATTTTGCTTTTAACCCCGGCTTCAACTAAAACGTTCGCTAAGTGACACTATATTAAAATACTACTTAAAATTTTATATACCAATGAGTCTGCGACTCTAGGAAAATTATTCGTGTATATATATAAGTATGTATATACATACTATATACATATATTGAGTAGTCGAAAAGTATTTTCGTGCGAAATTGTAACAATCACATTGTGTCATACCATATAGTGTTGGAAAGGTGAGACTTTAAGCTTCATTTAACCAAAAAAATTTATTATTGAAAAAAAGTTACAGCTGTTCAAAAATGAGAGAAAATAATGAAAACATTCGCTATATTTTGAAATTTTTGTATAAAAAAAGAAGAATGCCACGCAAGCCACCAATGAAATTTGTGAAGCTTAGGGAGTTTGATCGCTTCCGTTCTGGAAATTTCGAAATTTCGATTTACACTGATGAAATAACGTCCATAGCGGAAAAATTGCAAAAAGTGGTTGACCAAAATGGTACATATTTGTCTATTTATTTATTGTTATAAATATAAAACAAAATAAGTGGAAGTCTGATCAGAAATACGAAAAGACTTTTTCAACTACTATTATATCGCACAAGCCCTACATTTTGCGGAAAGTCATTGTGGTAAAACACTACATAACTATTGGATATAGCAACAACTCCTAGAGAATTTGTCTACAATAAATTGTCTCATATGAGATATATATATATAAAACTACGGAAGGGCTAAAATTAGTTTCAATATTTTGTTGGTGGCTTAGTTATACCATATGTTAGTTGATGATATCTAGAAAGTGTAAAACTTAATATCTGCAATAGAGTATTATTAAAGAATGACCATTAAAATTTGGTTCATATCGAACAAAAATTGGGCGGTAGACCGATAAGCTGCGCTATCAAGCTTACTGGTAAATTCAATGGTTAAATATTGTTTGCAAAGTTATCACAATTTAATCAGATTAGAAAATAACAATAGTTTTTTAAGACCTAATTTCACAAATTTGCATGATATGGTGAAATAGGGAGTTCCTACTTAACACAACTTTATAAATTTGACTTTTTGAAGTGCTCATTTAATCAAAAATCAAAATTTGAACTAGCCCTTCTGGCATTATCTTCCATACCCATATAGTTACAATAAATGTTTTTGGTGTTTTGAGTTTTGATAATTTTAAGCAGAAAAATCTTCTTTATGTCCGACACTTTTTGGCTATCCAAGGAATCTAAAAGTTTTACTTTGAATGCGGTAAATGTACATTACTTTTATTTATTTCTTGAATAAAATACCTCTTCAAAAAAAAAAGTAATTACACAACCAGAGTATTTTCTGACTGGCAAGTAATTATAATCACTTAAACTTAATCTCATTACAAAGCATTGAACACAACTTCCTCAGAGCCCACGAGACACTGGTACCAAGTATCGTCAACTGAATATCTTATTTTAGCTCAAGCGTTATGTCAATAAAACTATTAAGCTCATATTAGCATATTACGAGAGTATAAAAATAGACTCATGTGCTAAATGCCAACAACTTTGCCAAATTACTTACTAACCCACTTGAACTTATTCACAATCTAATCTAATCATTTGCATAATCAATTCAGCATATAGAAATTATCGTGTATACTTACACTATTAATTATCATGTTAGAAAAAAAATAAGTTAAATCAAATGGCGAAATCTATTTTTATCTCTAACGAAAATTAGTAATCGCACCCGAAATAAATGACCACAAAGAACTACATGTTCGTTTCATTACCTTTGGCAAACGTCATTGAACGCCAGCTCATAAGCGGAAGTTACACATTACCAATTGTGTCATCAATGTAGGCGCCAAATTCTAATATTTGTTTAAAATAACTCAATTATGTTATGTAGCTTATTAGATAGTGAGCGATATGTGTAAGCGGATGTATCATATGTGACGTCACTAGCATTGACATTGACACATTTCCCCAACTGCATGACTGTATCGACACTACTATCTGCGATATGCCAGCATAATCAGTATGTATGTTAAGTACACATGTATTTATATTTTATCTAAAGTTGCTCACCCCGTTGTCCATACGTCATGAATGGAATTTCCGATAACGAACAACGAGCGGGTTCATTATACGCATAGTAGAGCAAAAACAAGCGCTCTTTTACTCATACTTACAAACAAAATTCGAAATGAGAAGAGCTGAGTCGAGAGTGTGCATATAGCGCAAATGGTGAGTGTACTAAGTAGACGGAATTTTTTTCATTATACAGAGCATGTGAATGCTTAATTTTGATAAATTGGAAAATGATGTGAACAGTGATAATGAATAATCGTTGCAATTTGAATCCATTGAACCTAATACTACTTACCTTCAGTTCCAAAAATATTTTTTTAAACTATTCCGAGCCCACTTTTCTGTGTTTTTCTTTGAATAGTCGAATATTTCAACCTTTATGCACGGTAGCTGAAGAAGTAGAGGGTCGCTCGAGTAAGGTTGGAGAGAAGATTTCTACTAGATTCTAGATTTGAGACAACCTTTTAGCGTAACCAAACGAGGAAATAATTTAGGAAATAGGCCGTTGCGCTGTATTGCTATTGTGACTTCTTCGTGGTCGGGCAATGGAACGTCTGCTTCATCGTCATCGATTGGGAAATCGGGTTCACCATCTCCTGATGTTATGCCTTCACTGTCATTCAGGAGGCTGAAAAAGTGGTGCTCCTATAATTTTAGGATGCTCTGGGCATCGGCTACTAGATCACCTCTAGGGTTCCACAAGAGTATGCTCCGATCTTGAAACCTTCTGTTAGTCACCACATCTTTTCGTAGAATTTTCGAGCATTACCCCTGTCAAGCTCTTTATACGCACGCATTTCGGCCTCTCTCTACTCTTGTCGGCTAATGCGCCTCATTTCCCTCTTCAGCTCTCGGTATATATCCCATCAACGACCATGTGGTCGATTGTAACGTTGCAAGGTAGGCAATCTGTTTTCTTTCCGCTGCGACACGGCACACCTCGTCGTACCAGCTGTTCGTTTGTCTTTTCTGAAAACCAAGCTCTCAGCGAGCAAGAGTGCAAGTCGAGTAGAAAACCGTTCGGCTGCTTCTCGACGTCGAACCATTCTTGCGTTTGTTGACGTGTATTTTTTGCTGCACAGAGGTGGGTGCGTATCTTGGCTGCAACAAGATAGTGGTCCGAGTCGATGTTAGGACCTCGGAGCGTAACCACGTCTAAAACACTGAAGACGTGTCTTCCGTCTTTCACAACATGATCAATCTGGCTGATGGCTTTTCGATCCGGAGGTAGATTGGTCGTCATCAAAAGTGGGGTCTCTAATCCGAGGCTATTGATTAATTTTCATTGGGACGAGTTTTATGTGGCGGGTCCCCAGAACAGCGCACAACCCTGAGTAGGGATAGTTCGCCATCTCACTTTGGCTCGACTTCAAACGGATGTTCTTTGTCTACCCAGAAGATACTTGGTTTAAGACCGAAAATCGTGAGCTGCTTGAGCTATATGTAACATAACCGTTTCTGATCACTCCCAAATGAATGGCGATCAGAGAACTTTCTTCACTTGCGTGAACTGCTACATAAGACCCCATTCCTGCCATTCAGCTTACGACAAGTAGTATTTGTAGTTTGAACTTTAAATATATTATACTTAGTTGACATCTCATTCAAAATGTTGTTATTTCCGTTAAAGCTGAATACTAGGGTACTATTTTCTAACTTGACTATGTCTATTGACTAAAGCAAAGCCATTACGAGAGACATATAAGCAGGTTTTATCCAGCCTGCGACCTAAGGCAGGCATGCATTTTTGCGGATAAATTCTTACTGCCGTCTGAGCCGCTCGAGGGACCCAAAAAGAAAAGTCGGTCCTAAAAAGTATATATGTATGTAAATAAATGATCGGTGCGATTACCTGAGTCGACTTAATCAGGCTCGTCTGTATCTATAATCCGAAGTAGCCACAAAGGTTTTAAGATATCGATACGAATTTTCGCTCCCGTCCTTTATATGCTTTATTTTCCTTTGGAGACATATCTAAATATTTTTGCTGAATTGATAATGAATTCAAACATGCTGCCACAGCATCACCGATCCAATTAAAAGCTTTATGCGCAAGTGATAATCATTCATAAATTCGGTATTAATTGCCAAGCTACAAGTCAGGCATTGCAAAATAAGCATGACTCTCATTTTATACTTCTTTGATCCTCTTTCTGCACACATATATATGTACATTAAATATATATAATATTTTCTGCGCTCAGAGTACCCAAAAATATATTCTCACATATGTAGATATATGCATGTATCTTTGTTTAAATACACATATATTCAACAGCTGTTGGTTTTTAATTAAGTTTGTGTAGTTAAAAGAAAAATAATTCGGCAATTAAAACTAAAAAGGCTACAATAAAATAAAAAAAAAACAAATATTTATACAAGAGTTAAGCCAAAAATTCAACTCATAAATGTTGCTACCGCCGCTTGTCAGTTCAACGACATTTTAATTAAGCCTTTACCACACACATTTAAGTAATAAACATTCTAAATGCACACACACACACATGCAGCGTAGTGAATTCCTCACAAGTAACCAACCATAATTTTGGTTTTATACTTATTATTACGCGGGGTGCTCTTGAAATTATATAACTAGTCTTTAATACTCGTAACAAGTCGGAGTTCTCAGCCTAGTTAACAACCTAGTAAACCACATTTATGCAAGCGGTAGTTAAAATGTGGTTACATAAATACCTTAATGCTTGAAGTGGACGCATTGCAAAGGCGATGAGGAGTTTGAAACAAAACACCAAACAAGAATTGGGTTCGTAACCAAATTAAAATATGTAACTTGTTTTATTTAGATTTTCTGGTATAGATAGTTATCTCTAAAATTTTTGGCTTGAAATGTAATATTGGCGATTTTGCTCCGTTTTTATTAGTACTAAATCATCACAGCTTCAAAATATAAAGAGGAAATGTAAACAGATAAAGGTTAGTTTGTTTAAGAGGCAGTTTTTGCTTCCAATAGTATTTTTAAAAATATTATATAACTAATATATACTTTGGCAACTTTCTTTTTGTTTGAGGGTTTGAAGGACTTAGTCGTGTAGCAGTCGCACATTTCTTTATTTTTGGACGTCGGATTCACATTCAATCATCATTTCCTATCATATGAATTTTGTATTCAGACCATAAAATGTCGAACCAACTCCTCCCTAATTAATGTCTCATTTTTTAAACTGAATACGATTGCATCTATTCCGTTTTCTCAGCATTGGCACCTTTCCGGACAAAGTGTCAAAGAGATTTTTCTCCACAAGTCGCCTTCTTACCGTTCTTGAAGAAATTTGTGCACCTAATCTTGTTTAATGACTGCAGCGGTCTTAAACGGATCCCTCATCGACAATCTTGCAATATTTTTATCGACTTCCGCGGTCATTTTTTGTGGTCGATCTATGTTTTAAACTT
This sequence comes from Bactrocera tryoni, assembly GCF_016617805.1. NCBI lineage: Eukaryota > Metazoa > Arthropoda > Insecta > Diptera > Tephritidae > Bactrocera > Bactrocera tryoni. The sequence goes on along the minus strand of NC_052502.1, from coordinate 35,334,320 downwards.
TTTTCGAAAATTTTAAGGCATTAAACGCAAAGTTTTGGCACATATGAAATCGGTCACTATAATCTAAATGAATATAGTAAAATAACGTACTTAACTGATATGTATCAAAAGTGTCGAAGTCACCGACCATTATGGTAATAATCACAACATTAATGCCTCATTAGAATATACTTTGTGGGATTTAGCATTACGATTTCGTCTGCATAATCAAACCACATACATCTAGGCATTAACCAAGTGTTCTATAATCCGCTTTACTCCAAGTAGCCAAAGTTGAGACTAAAGGTATTATCGCATGTGTATCCACCTGGTGTTTCAATAGGCAAATTGCGACGCAATGACTTGTGCTAAATATAAGCACTTAAGTACATTGCAAATTTTACAAGTACACCACAAATAACACTGCCCAGACCTCTTACAATAATCATCCGGTTCAGTGTGCCTTTTACGAAGTCCACATAAACAAGACATTGTATGCAAGCAAAGAATAAACAAAAGCAAATTTGTCCAAAACACTGGACTAATTTGTTTATTTAAGGGATCGATGGCGAATAATGCGAGTGGTTGCGATGAGTAGCTATAAATATGTATGGATAGTATATATAAGAGTATGTAAATAGCTTTAAGCTGATTTAGGCAAATTCAGGTGCTAAGCCTTGGTCTTTATCGGCTGCGAAGAGTCGTCTTTGCAAAACAATAGAAAGGAATATTTAAGTCGGAAATGGTCAAGTCATTCAGATAGATTTGAAGATAGGACGCTACAAGTGTGTATGCATGTATGTATGGTATATGTATACAAGTGTATGTAAATATGAGTTTGTTGCAGATTTATGAATTGGCAGCTGAGTGGGAGCAGAGTTGTTCTGAAGTTATATAAGGATGTGCTTTGTGCCATTTGTATGAAGTAACGGTATTAATATTTTAAGTTGTTAACCTGTTAAATCCGTAAGGGATTATTAAATGCAGGAGGGATAAAGAAAGGAGACATCTTTCACAGTAACTATGCAGTTGTATATATGTTTTTTGAAAAGGTAGATATTTGACACGACTGGGGATGTTTTCATAAATAGAGGTGTACTGACGGCATGCAAAATAATGAATACAACAAAAATCTCACAAATTCAATAGGCAAATTGAATACAAAAAACTATTTGGTATGTTTGTGAAAATACCTTATATATTACGGTGTATATGTATGTATATATAGTATATATAGTATAGCGTATAGTATATACATATGCATGTACATACATATGGATATTCCTACGTAGATATATATACATATACTATTCATATTTACCTTTTAACTCATTACAACTGCAATTATTTCCCTTTTTGTTGTTGCTGTACTTTGCCAAAAAGAAAAAAATGCACAACAGGTTTAAAATCTATGGTAAAATATGAGGAATACAATAAGGACAATAGAACATATGACCACTCGTTCCATTGCAATCGATCGACGTCGATGTGACTATTTAAGAACGAACTGAAAACCATCATGGAATTTAATGCTGATGTGTTTATGTTGCTGTCGGTATCTTAAAACATTTTTTTTAATTCTCTCATTGTTTCTTCACACAGGAAATGCTTCGTTCATTTTCTATTGTTCAGTAAAATTTTAAGCTGCTTATCGCTGATAAGTGTATTTGAGAATCGTTATTGTGTGTGAAAAGGACATTATTAACATATAAGTGTTGGCATGTGCTGCCCCTGTTTGTATATAGTTAAAAGTGTTAAAAATTCATATAGCTGTTTTGATGCCGTAGTGTCAAATGTCAAGCTCTTTACCAGTTTTATATTAAATATGCATAAACGTAGCTTTAGGTACTTTATTATCCATACATTTGGTCAGCGATTATAACTTGTTACCTTAGTTCCACAATTTACACAGTTTTCGTCTTCATATTAATACAAGGTGCTTTCCAAAGTAAACAGCACTTAAAAAAAAAAGAACAAATGTTTTTTCGACAAAATCAATTTATATTATTCAAAATAGTCTTCTTTTCCTTTCTCCAGCTTTTTGCACGGTCCAAAAGCATGTCGAACGAGTGTTTTTGCTCGTTGGCCGGTATGGCCGCCAGTATGCCGGTGCAAGCCTTCTTAATGGCCTCTACGTCTGCATAACGGTTTCCTTTCATGGGCAAATGCATTTTTTCGAAAAGGAAAAAGTCGCTCGGTGCCATATCAGGTGAATACGGGGAGTGGTTAATGGTTAATGGTTAAAATATGATTTTTGGTCAAATAATCGTCCTTCGAATGCAGGATTGTGGGCAATTTTTGGTCGTCAGTCAATTTGTGCGGAACAAACCGTGCACATACCTTTCGTAAGCCCAAATGTTGAGTCAAAATACGATAAGTCGATGTTTTGAAGATGTCCAATTCCATTTCCATGAATTTCAATGATAATTTCGGCTGACTTTTGATGAATTCACGCACAGTTTCGATGTAATTTCCGGTGATCGCTGATTTTGATTGGCCCACATATTGATCGCCATTTATGTCCTCACGACCACTTTGAAAACATTGAAACCGTTTGTGCACTCTGCTACGGAATCTAATGTTGGCTCTTTGTTCGAAGCTCATTTTCGCAGCGATAACACAAACATACTGACACTTGAAATGCAATAACTTCACTTCCAATCGGTGAAATGTCATGAAATTCTCCTATCGATAAAGATAGCAGATTCTAACGCACTGGTCGACATATAGATGGCGCCACCAGGGGGCGCTACATACAAAAAATCCTGTTTACTTTGGAAAGCATCTTGTATATTCAGATATATCCCTCGGCGAGTTCACAGAGTTACCTTCGAAACAGAAACAGAGGAGGTGCTCCAGCGTCTCACTCCTGTCTACTTTCTTACACTTTCTGCATATATTGTCGTTAATAATGTCCATCCAACTCGCTTGTGATGCCAGTTAGTTGTGACCTGTCATTAGGCAAACAACCGTCCGGCAGTCCTTTCGAGATCTTTTGAGTAAAAAGCATGTGTATTTTTCTTCCAGGCTCTTACGCGTGATTTTAGTTATGCCTTATTAATTCATTCCAATCCACCTCTAATTCGTCTGTCAGCGCCTTCGGAAAATTCAATGTGTATCGTTTTTAACGGCTTCAGTATTTCCTGTACTGGTTCGGTATCCAGACGGTTGGCATTTTTGGCAATCTCATCAGTTGTTTCGTTCCCCGTAATTCTTGTGAGATACAATGTGAGATTATTACCTTTATTTCTTGCTGGCTTTTGAGGTAGACATACATTATTCTTTTTTATGTTGTTTCCTGCTTTGTTAGCTATCGCAACCGCTTTCTCGAGTGCGAAGTCTTCCGCTTGGAAGATACTGCAATATTCCGGCAGTTTGAGGAGTTGCCTAAGATCCAGCTCAGAACAATCGATTTCGGCGACCACTTCTTTAGCAATTTTTGATCCGTCTGTATAGAAGTTCTAACTTCCACAGGCCAGTCGCATGCTCCTGCACAATTCAGCCTCTTTAAATATTTGTGGTAGGTTGAGTAACTAAATTTATCCCAGGTTATTGATATTATCTTAAATTGTTAAATCAACCCCGTTGTGCCTAGATAACTGTATTATTGCCATTTATCTCTATACGGCTTCGTTTTATTCTATATAAAACCTCCTGCAGCTCAGCAGAGATTTTATGCATGTTATATTAGCGGCCTTATCCAAAACTGTTTCCGAACTATTAACGATTGAGCTTTTGTTGAATGCTCTTTCGTCAAGAACGAGGCGTAGATCTTACTTCCTTAATCAAGTCTTCTTCTTTACTGGCATAGACACCGCTTACGCAGTTATAGCCGAAATTCTCTTCCGAGGCTTTTGCTTATTTTTCATTGTTGGCTTTTTTACGTGGCGGGTCGCAAACCCAATGTACAACCCTGAGGAGGGATGGTTCGCCTTCTCACTTTAGCTCGCTTTCAAATGGATATTCTTTGGCTACCCAGAAGATACTGGGTCTAAGAGCGGAAGTCGTGAGCTGCTTGAGGCAAAAGAATCGTATCTGAACACTCCCAAATTAATAGCAATCAGAGAACTTTCCTCCTTTGAGTGAACTTCTACACATGACTCCATGCTTTATCCTATGTTCTAGTACCTATTCTATATTTAGGATTAGCGAGTGAAGTGCCTTCATATAGGAGTGCTGTGCCTTGATAAGTTAGCCTATATAAGCTATTTTTATTATAGGCCTCTCTAATTTTTTCTAATATCTTTATTGATCTATATACTCTCTCGACTAAAAGGGAAACAAAATGGTGGTAATCGCTCCACTACAACAGAATTTCTGCTTGAGCTCATAGCTTTAGCGTACGAAAGTATACTATGTCACAAAAACACTAAACTAACAAAAGCAACATCTCATTGAAATATTTAGACAACACAATCCCCTCAATGAATAACAAAGTAATTTGCGCTGCAATTATTATTATTATCACATAAGAACTTCAGAAATTTTATACTAAAGCATAATACGCATATTTATATATAGAAGGAAACAGTTAAGACTTAACAATGATATATCCCTCATGTTTACCTCGAACAGACGGTATTTTCAAATTTAAATTTATTTTTATAAATAACGGATAAAATTTGTGAGTCCCCGCTTTCATTAAACTGGCTTTGTGTAAATCACCGCACAAATAGAGATTTTAATAAATTCATTGCATTTTTATTGTCTATAATAAGATTTCTGGTTTTCTTACAATAATATCTAGTTGCTTAAGTTGTGTCTGCTGTAAGCGCTGTATAATTATTACTCAATCACAGCAAGTTGCACGTCGTGCGAATCTCATTAACGAGCATTACAAAGCTGGCGAAATAACTTCAGGTAGCTTAAATAGTACGAGTCTCACAAAGCATTACCGATAACTTAAGAGGGCACGTGAATTTCACAATTTCTATTTCTGAGGCATAAATCAGACAAGTTCATAAAAACAGTTTGCTTATACGATTTAATGCATTTTAATTTGCTGTAATTTAAAAAAACATTCTATATGTGTGTGTATATATACGGAAGAGTTCTTCTACATTTAATTAGCACTTATAATATGACGCTTTAGGAGAGTAAAAACTGAAGATATTTAATTGGGTTTAAAGTGATGTTTGTAGCTCACGTGCCCAGACAGTTGGATTCATTAATTATTATTTGAAGTTACTATCGTGAATATTAATACTATATTTTTCAATCATCTGATCAAATTTGACCCGGACTGGAAAACAAAATTTTTTTTGCTTCATGTTGACGCCCCAATTTATATTCCTGGTGAGACACATTAAACAAAGAAAACCATCACCTTGATTTTTGACAGAATCCGACGTGCTTGTTTCGGTTTCAAACTAATTTTGAAGCGACATTCGCTAAATTTTTGTACAATTTACATACGTTTTCATAACAAATATATAATATAAATAAAGTGTGTATAAATAAAGTGTTGTGTCATAATAATAACCCACGTCTCTTCATCAGCACCGATACCTTTGATGAATGTAGCGTTCTTAGCTACGTTAGCAAACCTCTCTTTGGCGACCTCTACTCTTTGTCGTCTTTGAAAAAGATTCAGTACTTTTGGTACAAGTCTGGCATTAACACGCTTCATACCCAAAACATTAACCATAACGATTATCAATGCATAGAAATCTCCTCTGCTATCTCTCTGATGTCGTTAAGACGATTTGTCAAAACATTTTTTTGACTTTTTTGATATTGTAGTCGGTGGATAGGCTGGACTGGAATAAAGCAAGTTTTCGTTGTCATAACGACCTTCACTGAATGCTTTGTGCCACTCAAATACTAGGTATGTTCATTACAACCTACAACACTTTTACAACATTTTCAACGCTTCTCTGACCCTGATTCCACTGAAAACACAAAAATTTAAGCAAACTTGTCGCTAAATTCTTTTTTCAAGGCAAAAATCGCCAAACAAACTTTTCTCTTCAGAAACAAACAATTAGCAAACAGACACTTACAAACTTATGGCGATCAAAGTTGAGAAACGTAAAAAACGCGGTATCAATCTAGCAAAATTGGTTTTATCGATGGGGTTTGCGAGCGCGGTTTAAATTAAATTTGATCGGTTGGTATACATAATATGCATATAATAGTGCCATATGTGCTTTGGTTGTGCTAAATATAGATTTTGAGTACCAAACTTGTCGAAAGTAACAACACTTAACTCTACATCCTGTATATTAAGTAATATTTCGAATTGCTACTCAGAATTAGAAGAGGCTAACTGAAGATTATAATTTCACTTAAGTCTCGAGTATCAATTGAAATATACTTCAAACTATCTTAGATAATCTCTCCACTCAGTGCTTCCGGGGAAAACTGTATGGACCTACTAACACAGATACATTTCATCGGTGATACATTGAGAATAGTATAATTAAACCCATTAGCAAATAACTTTCAACGATTTTTTAAACACATACTACTAGGGCAAAAAATAGTAAGACCTTTACATATAAATTTTGCGTGAAACCCCATTTGTCGATATATATTTTTTTTTGGTTGCTATGACTTCCAGTAACATCTGTGCCAAATTTCACATCAATTAATTATTAGTGTTTAGTATACGTATACGCTTCTCTTTCTGAAGAACATAAAAAGGCAATCGGCGATTTTTACGATGAGTGAAATTATTTAACAAAGAAGTTCCATTAAATTTTGGCTGTGAAAACAATTTTCTGGTGCCGAAACGTTAAGAATATTGGAAAATGCCTTCGGTGGTAATTGTTTGACGCGAGCAAGTATTTTTGATCGAAAACGCGTTGACGACGAATCATGTCCAGCACGGCCATCAAACAGCAACTGATAATCAACACGTCAATAGGAGTTGGTGCTTGAGAATCGACGATTAAAAGTCAGAGGTCTTACTGCCATTATTGAAATATGAGAAGAATCAGTAAAAACATTTTGAGAGATCATTTGAACCTAAAAAAAGTGAAAACAAGATGCTTATGCTGATCGCTTTACAAGATGAGAGATAGTAGGATTTAATCTGTAGTGAACTTTTAAGTCATTGTATGGGGAATTATATACAAACCACGCAAAATTTTTTGGTGATCGGATCATTTGTCTCCGGGTAAACACTCAAGCAAATTCGATGGAACTGCTTAAACAAGGTAAACTTCAGAAGACTGTTACTCAAAAACTATATGAGTTATCGCTTTTATGTAGTATATTATATTTTTAAATTTTTATACTCTCGCAACAATGTTGCTAACGAGAGTATTATAGTTTTGTTCACATAACGGTTGTTTGTAAGTCCTAAAACTAAAAGAGTCAGATATAGGGTTACATATATATACCAAAGTGATCAGGGCGACGAGTAGAGTCGAAATCCGGATGTCTGTCTGTCCGTCCGTCCGTCTGTCCGTCCGTCCGTCTGTCCGTCCGTCCGTCCATGCAAGCTGTAACTTGAGTAAAAATTGATGATGATGACATGATGAAACTTGGTACACGTATTCCTTGGCTCCATAAGAAGGTTAAGTTCGAAGATGGGCAAAATCGGCCCACTGCCACGCCCACAAAATGGCGGAAACCGAAAACCTATAAAGTGTCATAACTAAGCCATAAATAAAGATATTAAAGTGAAATTTGGCACAAAGGATCGGATTAGGGAGGGGCATATTTGGACGTAATTTTTTTGGAAAAGTGGGCGTGGCCCTGCCCCTACTAAGTTTTTTGTACGTATCTCGGAAACTACTATAGCTATGTCAACCAAACTCTACAGAGTCGTTTTCTTCAGGTATTTCCATATACAGTTCAAAAATGGAAGAAATCGGATAATAACCACGCCCACCTCCCATACAAAGGTTATGTTCAAAAGCACTAAAAGTGCGTTAACCGACTAACAAAAAACGTCAGGAAACTAAATTTTACGGAAGAAGTGGCAGAAGGAAGCTGCACCCAGGCTTTTTTTAAAAATTGAAAATGGGCGTGGCGCCGCCCACTTATGGACCAAGAACCATATCTCAGGAGCTACTAGACCGATTTCAATGAAATTCGGTATATAATATTTTCTTAACATCCTGATGACATGTACGAAATATGGGTGAAATCGGTTCACAACCACGCCTTCTTCCAATATAACGCTATTTTGAATTCCATCTGATGCCTTCTCTGTATAATACGAGTATAAACATTAGGAACCAATGATGATAGCGGAATAAAACTTTACAAAAATACGGTATTTGAAAAATATGTAAATGACGTATTATGAAATCTCGATTATCACTTTACCATGCGAGAGTATAAAATGTTCGGTGACACCCGAACTTAGCCCTTCCTTACTTGTTTTATTTTTTTTTTCACACTAGATGATGTGCCCTAAATAAAAATGAAATCCTTTTCTTTATATTTTATAAAATTTTCATAGTTTTATTTTTCAAATGTTTTTTAAATTTTTAATAATTTTTTCCCTTATAGATAATTATAAATTTAAAAAAATACTTAGAATAAAATTTTACACTTAGCGACCTAAGTACTCATACAAAAGTTGTGGGTTTTTTCAGTTTTGCTTAACAATACTAAATATAATACTATTTTTTAAGTATAGACCTACTTCGCAAGTTAGCTGGGTCTTTAATTTAAATTAATTTGATTCGGTTTAACGTTTTTTTACATATACAATATCACAGCGCAAAAGCAAATGCAAATGAGCACTTGACTGAATGAAGTTTATCTCTTATTTTTTTAATATAATTCTTTATGTCTTGGTGTTTTTTGCTCTTTCTTATTGCAATAATAAATACATGTTTCTATGAATTTATAAATATTTATCGAATGTTTACACTCAATGATTTAGATTAGATTAAGAAATGCAAGTCATTTACACATTTTGTCTTTAGATATTCGTGGCTTAGGTGCTAATTGTACACACTGACATAGAATAAAGATAATAAATTAAGAAATAGAGTGAGAATTAATGTAAGGAGAGAGAGAGAGTTGTGAGAGTTTCTGTGCCTAGTCTTTGATAATTAGTTTCCGAAATAAACTCGTAATGTATTGAGTAATCATGAGAATGCATATGGATATGGAAACATATAGTACATATGTATACATATATCATCATTTAAAATGCAAAACAACGTTTCATCAAAAAAATCGAAAATGGCTGTCAGTTATAATAGCCCAAGATATATCCATTTTGTAACCAAAACTCGAATTTCGTTTCAATATGAGTGAATGTTAACCATTATATAACCGTTATATAACCACTTTATAACGAAAACTAAAATTTTATTTCAATACAAGTGGTTCCGATTTTAACGTTTTTCTTTCGTCTGTGAACTTATGAAAAGTGTTGTTACGTTATTTTGCATTTAAGGTGACGATATGTACGTATTAAGCTTATGAGCAGAGGCGCGTAACGCAATTTTCAAAATTTATTTTCGCAAAAGCTTAAAAAAGTTATAAAAAATTTGCTTTAATTTTTTGTACGGAGTGATAAAAGATTAATTTTCAATATGTTTTTATTAAAATTTTAAGTAAAAGTTGTGAACATGTCCGTTCCTATTTTAAACAGCGTCAAAATTTACCATTTCCAAACAAATTTTCATGACTTTTATCTAAATAACACCGTCGAATTGTTTTAATAACTGTATATTCTCGCTTTTCGATTTGATAATTTTGTAATTGAAATTAATTGTCCGGCATTTGACTCATTAAATGCAGTTATAACACTCGCCGCTGCCTCTGCTGGCGTGGCTTTTATCTCACTATGGGCGTTTACATGCCGCGCCTCTGCTCACGTGCTTCTAAAGCTTCTTAAGATTATACATACATGTATACATATATAGTATGTATATGTGTGTTTATGAATTTGCGATTTCTGCATGCATTTTCTGATATAAACAAGCATTTAGAATAAAAATAATAATAATAATAAGTGTGAACGAATAGGAACCAGTCAAGCAGCTTGCGCCACTGGAATGTTAATATAGCCAGTCTATATGTATGTTGAATTTAATATGAGCTTATTTGTGCATATTACGGTGTATGTATGTGTGTATGTATGTATGTATATGCCTGTTGGTGCTGTTAATTATGGTTGTGGGTGTGTGCTCGCTCAGTTATCAAAGTAATTGAGACGGTGCGATGTGTTGACTAGAAATACTACAACTATCAATTTGTGTTTGTTTACTTTTTCATTGTTGTTGTTATCGTTGTTGTTATGCATATGAAACCGAAAGTGAAAAATGAAAATGAAATTGAAAATTGAAGGCAGCCGCGCATTTGACAAGTAATTTAATGGAAATTGCCTTTTGATTTTTCATGTTGTTGCTTTTGTTGTTCCGCACATTGAACTTGAACTTGTGCAATTGTAAAAACAACAATCGCAGCTTGCGCTGCGCGTTCTATATGAAACGGTATGTAGTGTAATAAATAAATATGCTTGTATGTTTGTATGGAACTGGCGAGATTTTTGCTTATATTACGTAGTTGTTGTTGTTTTTGTCGTTATTGGTTTAGTTTCGCATGCAAATAATTTATAATTAAATACAAAGTGCTTTGTTTTTGTTGTAGCGTATTGGTGCAATACTACTTAATACTTGTTTGCCATTGCTGAAGCAAACGCGTTGCTAAAATATTTTTGATACTTTTTGTGTGGATTTGTCTTATTAACATTACTGGAATGCAGTCACTGTACGCTAAAGAAGTAGCTAAATTCTTATACACATTTTTTCTAATACTAATAAACTCAATAATATAGTATTGCTATACATATTTGGAAGGCAATGCTTTGACCTGGCATGTTTAGACGTGCGTATGTATGCATTTAAGCATTTAAAGCGAAAATTGCTTGAGACTCAAAATGATACTTTCATATATGCAACTAGCAACTATGTACATATATGCATATATGAAATTAAAATCTGTAAATCGTATAACCTTTTGTTGTTCACACACACACCGGCTCACCGCGTGTTGCGCGCATGCGCTAAACGTCTTCTGCTACCAACTACACTACCATTCGAGCTTTTGCGCCTATTTGCCGCGCCTCTGCTGCTACCACTATCACTGCGCTCCGCTGACGTTGTCGCCGTTTTTAGCGCCGCTAACTGACCCTTGACACGCTTGTTTTTGCTAATGCTGCCAAAGTGCTTTTCGACCTCATTGAACGCCTTTGGATTGGCCATCAGCGCAATTTGACCGCGTCGCTTTGTTTGTTGGCGCAGCACCTTCCACATGGTCTTCAAAAATTCGTAGTAATAATATTTCACGAACATTAGATCGATTGTGTTCGCCTCCTGCACAATATGCGGATTGCTTTCGACGCGCCGCTTCGTGTAGAGCTTTATGCGCTTATTCATTTGCTCGCTTGTCACTTGCGGTAGCGCGCTGCCGCGTAACATACGCGGCGCGGGCATTGTGCCATTGATGGCCGTCTCCAATTCACACAACATGTTGCGTGCGCTGATAAATAATCGTCGCAGTTCGCGTCCTGTGCTATTTTCACGTTGCAATTTGGCCATATCCCAGGCGCGCTGTATGCTGCGCAAATAAGCGAATGAACCCACAAAGGATTGCATGTTTCGGTACCACCGTTTGAGTGCGATCTGCAATGGAAGTTAAAGAGAATATATTTTTTAGTTAAAATAATTTAAAATTGTACATACATATATTTTTTTATAAATTAATGAAATATATTTAAAAAATTTTATATTTGGTTTATAAATTCCTTTGTGTTTAGAAACCGAGAAAACCGAAATTTGTCTAAGGCATTTATGCAGGCGAGGCTTTTAAAAAGTGCGTGAAAAATTGAAATAAGGTTATTTTGAAGGCCATATTAAATATTTTTTTGTTATTGTCAGCCCGGTTTAAATTTGATCAGATATTTTTTAATTCTATTTTATTAATTTCACTCTAGATGTGCCCTAAATAACTTATTTCTTTAAATCTTACAAAATTTTCATAGTTGTTTTTTTTTTATCTCATTTTCAATCCGGTTCAAATTTTATCAGCTATTGCAATATATTTGATAAATGCAAACATGCACTATTTCAATGAGCAATAAAAAATTATACAATACAATTTTATCGCGCGCACTCGTAAACAGTCCATACTGCAACCTGTTTACTTCAACAGCTTTTATATGTAGGTATATAGACATGCGCGCAAAATCAACCGTGACCTACCACAACTTAAATGAGAGAGTATAATACCAGCACAGCGTGTGCTATAAAACAGCTGATATCGCGCTATAGAGCACAGCGGAGCATATAAACGCTCAGCGCCCACAAGCGCACGCTCTTCAGTTGTGGCGTCATCGCGCTTCCTCTTTTATAAATTGAACGCTACTAAGCGTGTTAGCGCGCCGGTCAAACGTTTAAGCTTTCAATTGAATATTTAGACATTTGCAATTTAAATATAAATATACATATGTATGTATATGTAAATTTGTATTGCATATGCATAGCTAGATTATTAATTCTGTTTTTCGTTATATATGGAGTTCATAAATAACTGTAAAATGTTAATAAAAACACGTAGTCATTGACACCTTTTTATCAAATAATTAATTCTTTTGTATTTATGTATGTTTGTATGTATGTTTTTGGTTTGCTAAGTACCGTAATGTCATACGTGATGTTGATAAGTTGTTAAAGACAAGCCGCACGCTTTTATACAAAAGCGCTCTGCTGTTGGCGTGAAAATTATCGTTATTTAAGACTATTATTATTGCCGTACGGTATAATTTGAAGCACCTGACCACAATCATTACCGGCGTTTGTGTCCCGTGTTTGATTAAAAGGGGTTTTTTTTCAAAATTTGTTATTTATTTTTAACAAAAAATATAGCTATTTGCTATAATTTTTTCTGTTAACCAATAAAACGCAAAATAATAACTTTTTATAATTAACAATAATCAGAAAATTAATATTTATAACTTTAGCCATAATTTCATGCCCACCAGCTGTAGTTTAGCGTACTATTTTTTTTTTATTTAATCTATTCCCCAATTACTCATTTTCTGGCCGCTCTCAGCCACTTGCAACTACCCCATTCACCGATTTATGTTGCTGTTATTTTTTTTCAATATTCTTTAACTTTCTTATTTTATTCGCTCAAGTCATTGATTTGCGGACACTTGTTGTTTCTCCAACAGACACAAGTGCATACATACGTATATACAATGTGAGATTTCGCCACGATGGCAGATAGCAAACGCACATCGGGTACAATATGAATCACGGTAAATAAAAAGTCAAACAACAACAAAATCAAAATCGACACACGGAAAACACAAACAAACAATTGCAATTAGCTTTTGGTTTTAACATTTGCTTTTTCATTAGACGCGTCTTAAACTTTCAGTGAATGTACGTACATATGTTTGCCTCTCCCTGCTTCGGCACAATTTGTGATGTCATAATGACTATTTTTCAATATTTATGAGCAATGGGTCCAAAACGAAATCAGTTTACCGAGTACATTGTGTTTGAAAGTGGCGTAGTTTAGTGGTTTAAATATTGGAACACTTTCGCTTTAAGTAATTAATTATGGATTTATATGCAGTAAAAGTGGGGATAGTAGAGAGATGTTTACTTTTTACTTTTCCCTTAAATTGAAACAAACTATGCTTAAAAATGACAAGTAAAGGCAATATACCAAAAAAAAAAGAAAAGAAAAATTAAATGTCCTATAAAATTTCCAAAAGCAAAGTTTTATCATGCCTTCACCCTCATTCTAAAAAAAATTGCCTGCGCAACTGGCACGTATCAGTCATGCGATATTGCAATTGATAGCAACACGCGATCGCTTGGCATCGATCACACGCTTTAGCGCATGCGCATATACATACATACAAACGTTATACACCTTGCCCTTATACGTATATGTACGGAAGTTTTTTTTTTAGCCAGCGCGGACATAATAAAGGGAGCACTTGTGATAAGATAACATTCTCAAGCGATGAATGAATATGACTAGTCGCAGTGATTGTAACAATAATTATTGCGATTTATGACCACACAAGCTACTGATTACGTTAAGTGAAAGCAAAATCCTCAGTTATATATGAATAGCTGCTCTGAACTTTAGAAAAAAAAATATTATGATTTTTTCTTATTTATTTTTCAGTTAGCTGTCATAAATGTGTTTAAAAAAAGTTTGTGCTTGTTGCAAAAACAACTGCATAACGCATTTTTTGAGTATTACAAATGTCAAATGCATTACATAAATGCGTCTGACGCGTGCCTTTTGAGTGACTCACTGACAACAGTGTATTACTAATATGTCTATTAGAAATGCCTTTGCCCTCGCACATGACGACATGCTGCCACTGCACATACATGCATACATATAATATATATCTTTATATGTACATATATACATATCATCTATCATGAGATCTTCGCCAGCGAAGTGGAACCGTATCAGCATTATTTTTGTATATATATACATGTATATTTTAGAAAATAGCGCAAAATTAGTTGAATCAATTTCTCACGATACTAAACAAAAAAAAAATGTATCGGAAATTCCTCAAAATACATATATATTCGGTTTTATTCGATTTTAGAATTCCTTATCTAAAATGCAAAATAACGTAACATCACTTTTCATAAGAACGCTATAATAAAAACCTCTCATATTGAGTTTTGGTTATAAAATGTTTATATATGGGTTATATCTGAGATTAGTTTACAGGTGAAGGATAAACGATATAATAGAACCCACTCATATTAAAAAAAATTAAGTATTGGTTATAAAATGGTTATATATCGGTTATATCTGAGAGCGGAAGCTTGAAATTTAACGATATTACACATATAATATGATGTAGTAAAAATATTTTGGGAGATTTTTACTTTACCCTTGACAATGGTTTATGGCAACTTTTGTAACGAGATCTTCTCAAATAAAAAAGATTTTAATACAAGAACTCGATTTTGATCGAGCAGTTTGTATGACAGCTTCGAACAATATTCGCGGAGATTATAGACTTGCAAAAATTCGCGAAGCTACCTAACTGATTTTCAAAGCCTTCAAGCACGGAAAATGATTTCAGAAAGCTTTCGAGTTTGAACAATTTTTTACTGTCCAAATTTGGCTATATCTAAATATCTATACATAAATTGCTAATATTACTTTTTTTAATTGTGCAGCTATTAAATTTGCTATTTTTTCATCTTTGCTTTTCTTTTTTCAATCTATTTGCATACATTGTAATGAGCAACGAAATGACGTGCAGTTTTTCAATGATTTTGTGCTTTTTTTATTGGCTATTTTTCACGCAGATATTTCCGTTTACTATTAGCCACACAGCAACGGAAATACCAGACTAATTTTTGTACGCCAATGAAATATGTAATTGTATGTATGTATGTCGTACAGACATACGCGCGTATGCTTTGAGCAGCTTAACAGCACTAAATATTGTTGTACAAAAATGCAATAAGGACTAAATGCATGTAGATATATATGTATAAAACTTACCGTTGAGTTGAGCTTCAATTTGGGCAAAAATTTATAAGTCTTATTGTGCAGCGACCAAATATGTATATTGCTTATATCAATATCTTGTTGACCGGCTTTCAACTTCTTGTACTCGGTGCCTGCCGACTTTTTCAGCATGTTGAAAATCTGTAAATATGTGAAGAAAACAAAAAACTTATTAGATGCATGCAAATAACGGTAATAATATGTAGTAAATAATGGAAAAAAATTAAACTTGAATTTCTGAGAATTTTAAATTTTTCTAAGTTTTTAAATATATGTACATACATATGTACATACATACATACATACATCTATTTTTTATAAACTTCAAATTTTACTAATATTATGCTTAAAAATCTATTATAATTTTTTTATTGCTTTTTGTGCTCTCGAATCTTAAAAATCTATTTTAAATGTTTTTTTTTTGTTAGTTTCAATTTGTTTTTTCACTCAACCCCACCTGTTTTGTTGTGTTCTTCCGTCGCATGGCACTGCCACTTTGTGTCGCCGACGGCACATAGAAACCACCGCAAGGATTCACCCATGGCAGATCTTTGGACGTGTCTATATTCCAATTACTGTGACGTTTGCTGTGTCGTTTCCGTTTTCGCGAGCCCTCGTTGGCTGTTTGCGCCATCGTGTAGACTACACCGCTGCTCACATCTATCGTGTTTTGTGTTAACGTCACACCCACCGCCTTGTTCTTTGCGCTCGTGCTGGCTTTTCTTGTTGCCGTCACTGTTTGTGCGTGTGTGGCTTGTGTATTATTGGCGGGACTATTGATAGTTGTTGTGGGCGCTGCTGAGGCGCTGGTGCATATTGTTACTACGATCATAATGAAAATGAGTCTGCTTCTTCGGCTGCTGCAACTTTTCTGTGCGTATTTGGTTTTTTGTATTGTTTTTGTTAATTTGTTTACTTTTGTTACAACTGTGGGTGACCGCACGCTGAATGAGAGGCGTGGGTGCGTTTGGGTGTGTGAAAATTCGCTTTGGTTCGCCGTTTTGCTGGATTTATTGGTTGCAAGTGATTTGCAACCACCTGAGTGGATGAGAAGAATAATAAGATAAAGGATTATTATAACTACTGTATTTTTATTTTACTAGTCATTGAATAATTTTATTGAAAAAAATATATAAATGAAAATGTTTAAATTAATTTTATTTTTAAGAAGTTGTTTTTAAAATGAAAGTGTTTTCGAACGAAAGAAATACATAATGATTATTAGTAAATATGCTAACTAGAATAACTGATTCTTAAACATGCGATAATTTTAACATGAAAAAATCATTTTTAAAATATTTAAAAATCGTTTTTAAAGATATTATACGTAGTAGTTAAAGTATCGCTAAATTCATTTCCTATATTTTGAAATAGATGTTTAAATTAAAGTCATTTTATTTTCCATTCCGAGTTTCAAAATCGTTTTAAAAGTAATTATTTACCATAAAAATATAAAAAATAAAATTTTAATTGCTTCAGCGCGGCTGATTCGTAGACTATATAAAAATATACCACTAAAAACTATAATCCAAATTAAACTAAAATCAGAAAAATGTTAACTGATGCCCACCAAAGTTATAACACTCTTCACAAATGCATTTCTTATAGCAACTACATACTTGTATATGCATAACTAAATCTGAAACCGTATACAGCCAACGACTTTCAAAAAAAAATTTCATTAATTGGTTGGTTTGTATGGCAGCTATGTATGTATATGCTATAGTGCTCCAATCTGAATAATATTTTCGGAGATTATAGCATTGCCTTGAGAAATAGTGGGTGCCAAATTTCGGGACAGTATCTTCTCCAATAAAAAAGTTTGTCATAAAAGTACTTTATTTCGATCAGTCAGTGTGCTTGGCTAGTAATGCTTTAGTAGTCCGATATCGGCAATTCCGACAAAAGAGCAACCTCTTAAGGAGAAAAGGATGTGTACAAAATTTCAGTTCGATATATGAAAAACTGAAGAATTTATACTCGTACATACAGACAGACAGGCAGGGTTTAGGGTATAAAAATTAAAACTTTCAAGCTAACAGATTTTCAACTTAAACATGCAGTATATAGAATTAGTGGAAATCTTAATCCTATACTAAAATTTTATTTCAGAAACAAGCAATAAGGGACCTTTTAGTATATAAATATTTTATTAAAACAAAAATTATGACAAAAAAACTTCTAATTACACACACATTTGGAGTTTCTGATTTTAGAAATATAAAATTAAAGAAAAGGGTTTGATTTCTAAATTTAGAGCCTAAAGTCTTAAATTTGATAATAATAGAAATAATTTTACGAAGGAAGGAATTTTCCTTTTTTAAAAAAGGAAACGTATCTATTTGTATTCATATATAATTTAAATCTGACCGAACGACGTTTTTACAAAAAAAGTTATAAGATTATAATTATGCGTAATCTAAATATGAGTCGAAGGACTTTTTTGTAGATAAGAAATTTATAAATTTATCAACTAAAGTTATGTAGAAGAATCTTTTTGTACTATAAATAAAATTAATTTAATTTAAAAAGTAATGGTTGCTTAGTGAAAATAATTTTTAATTTTAGTTTTTAATATTTTTATAATTAAAATCAACTTTTTTATTACACATTTTGCAAACTTTTCGTTTGAATAATAACATTATTGGAATTTGACATAACTTTTTTTAAGTAACTTATTCTATTTCTATATATTTCATCATATTTTTTATTTATTCATGTAACTTTAATTAAGTTTATAGAATTATTTTGTATTTAAAATGTAATTAAGGTACTGTTATATAAAACATAATTCTTACGATAAACTAAATTTTTTTTTAATGTAATTTCAAATTTTTTAATCAAAATTTTTATTTATTTTAATTAAAATAGTTCATCGTAATAATTATATTTTATATAAAAATAATTTAATTTAATTAAACATTATTTAAACTTAAATTAAATTAATTTTTGTTTAAATACTATATTTATTATTTTTTATTAATGTAAATTTTATTTATTTTATAGAATTACTTTATACTTAAACCTAAATTAAAATAATTTTTGTTTAAAATATAATTTTTTTATTTATGTAAATTTTATTTATTTTTTAGAATTACTATATGTATATTCAATTTTAAATTAAATTAATTGTTATTTAAAAATAACTCTTTTATTTATACATTTTTTTATTATATTATATTATTTTAATTTCGTTTATAGCATTTCTCAATATTTAAATTTTTAATATAATTTGTAAATCCCAGTTCCTTATTATTGGTTAAAATATTTCTGTTAGTCAGACTACTTCCAATACTTTCTTTAGTTTTGTACACACATTCAACTAATTGCGTTGACGTAAAATTTCTTTAATTAACTTATTGGAAAACACCACAAGCCGATAGATAATACCTTGTTATTATCATAACTTCTTCAGACATACATATGTTACAATCCAACTTATCAATAACAAAAAGCTTGAACACTTCAATTTTGTATGAATGCACTTCCAATGAGCTGATAAGTTAAATATGCTCATAGCCAAAAATAAATTAACTTTGAAGTGAATAAATATATAAATAACTTTGCTTAAACGATTGACTAAATAAAACTTAATTTAACAGCAAATCAAAAGCAATACACACACCACATACTAATCCAAGTAAATACGAGTAAATTTCGCTGTGCTCATCCACTTGGGGTAATTGGGTGGGCTGCGCTCAATGGGCGCGCTATTAGCCAAAAATCGGCTCACGGCGTTCGTGACTAAGGCGATTGCTGTTTTTTAAGTGGTGCGACACTTCACTTTGAAGACACGATGTCGCGCACAAATGCCGGTAATAATAATATTAAGTATATATATGTATATATGTTTGTTGAGGTTGTTAGTTTCTGCTTTGCTTTGCTTGTTACAACAAATCATTTGAATTAGCCAATTTCACAAGAATGTGCTAATTTCGCGAATCAAGCGTAGTATTGAGCGACGCTTTCAATTTTTTCATTAATTTCGTACAACGACGGCAATGTTATTATTATCGTTTTCGGTTTGCTGATTTTTGCTTTCTTTCGACTTTATACAGTTACTTTCGCTCGCTTATTGAACACTTTTTTAAATTTATTTGTGCTTATTTAATTATTTTTCTTCTTTTGTTTGTCAGTCTTCTCGTCAAGTCATGCACACACACAAAATTTTTAATTTGGCTTAAACTATTTAACGATACTAAAGTCCAATCAAAATCGAATCGTTGATTCTTTATTGAATTTGAATTTTGTCACTGCTGCTACAATTTGCCTTTATTGCTATTAGATTAGACTCATTCGTCTACCGGTTGTCTGCAGGTATGCAAATGTAGGTATTTTTTGGATAAAACACTTTTCAAACTTTTTCAAGTGACTTCCGTTCAGTAGTGCACACTTCTTTACAGCACAAACTGTTGAATCAGACTGATCAAACCTTAGCCATAAACGTCGACCGTAACTTTTCTTCGTCACACTGCCAATGCCGACACAGCTACGACACTACTACTACTTTACCACTAGCACTACCACTGTGGCGAAAATAACAATAACACCAGCAAAAGCAACGACATCAGCAACAACAACGGCTACGATTACGCTAACGATTATATGTAAGTATGTGTGTGTGTATGTATGTATGTAGGTAGGTGATATGTGCCTTTACCGGCCAAGCCAGCAGGCCGGGCAATACCAGTACCAGACCAGACAGCCGACTATTGCTGATGACTAACGTACATACATATATACATATCAACATACATATATATGTACATACACCCCGCGAAATATTTATAAAGCCACCGCCGAATTTCATGTTTTTCTTACAAAAATTGGTGTAAGCGACCACAGATTCTGCATTTTAAATTTACGGGATGACGTTTGAATTATTTCATATTCATTTAATATTTTAATCACAGTAGGCGGTGAATATTTAACAAGAACCGTTATCTCTAAACGAAATTTTTTAAATATAAATAAATAATTTTTTTAATTTTTCTCGAAATTGTAAAGAATGCCTCGCGGAAAAGCTTTGACGGAAGAAGAGAAAGGAAAAATTATGGCATATCATGAAGAGGGTTTGTCAAATCGAGACATTTCAAGACGTTTAAATAGATCGAAGGATATTATAAGAAATTTTTTAAAATTAGGGACCAATTAAGTTCTTATTTATTTCGGAGTGGAATTTGTTGGAAATGAATTCATTTTCCAGCAAGACAATGCAGCGATACATCGTTCCAAGAAAACAGTTGATTTCTTGCTGGATCGGAATATTAAATTTCTCGATTGGCCTGCAATTAGTCCCGACCTAAACCCTATTGAAAACCTTTGGTCCGTGTTATCAGCCAAAGTTTTCGAAATGGGACGGCAATTTGATAACGTAAAATGTCTAAGAAATGCCATCGTTGAAAAATGGGAAATAATTGATCAAACCGTTATCCATTCTTTAATTAATTCTATGCCCAGACGATTAGAAGAAGTTATTGCTAACAATGGAGGTCATACATCTTATTAAACATTTAATTTTTGTCTTAAATACTAAAAATATAATGCATAATCAAAGTGGCTTTATAATTATTTCGTTCAGCTTATTTAAAATATGTTTGAGAAAACTTGCAAAATTAATTATTTTTCCTAAAACTAAGCATAACATTAATTGAATTAAATATTTATTCGAAAAAATAATAAATAATAACAAAATTATAGGTTTTTCTTTCATTATTGAGCTTAACGAAAGTGGCTTTATAAATATTTCGCTGGGTGTAGATATGTATATGTATACATTCATACATTACGCGATCGTTCATGAAAGAAAGCAACAACGACACAGCTATGCATACCTCAGCAAATGTAGGTATGTCTGGCTATACGCCTCCGGTAGGTGTGTATGCATGTGCTTGTTATTACGGTTCTTCTGTCCATTGTTGTCTCCTCACCTAATCCAATGATCTCATTTGTGCTCAATTTACCCAAACCCATAGAAATGCGATCCGCCGCGCTCAGCAAATATACGAGCATATGCACGTCATATACGAACACACGTATTTGGGCCAACTGGCCGTGTAGCCGTCGACTGAGTGAGTAGCGTTCACTGAGCATTTATTCGCTTTTCCGCTCACTTATCAGTGTGCATGGTTAGGGTAAGGTTAGAGCGGGAGGCAAATCGTAAATGCAGATGGCAAGCGAAGACAATCGCCCCAAACACAGATACATAAGTTTATGTATATAATTCTGCACTCATGATATTTTATGTTGGTGGTTCTTTTGCGGGCACGCTTTCTCTCTTTCCTCCGCACCAATAAGAACGGTATACGGTTGCCTGTTGGCTTTGTCTGCTGGTAATTTGTCTCTCATTCGTCGATTAATTTTATATACCTGCGCATAGGTTATTCATGATTTTCGGCAGTGAGAGTGTAGGTGTGTGCGATTGGATGATTATGCTCTGCAGAAGATGAGCAACGAGCTAGCACATACCCGTAAGCCTTGTAATTAAAATTTATATGTAATTTAATTGATTTCTTTCATAAGTATATAACAGATTACAATTTTGAATTTTTTATATAATTTGTTTCTATTTACAAAAATTATTGAATTTTTCTATTTTTAAGTCTTTTAAATAAAGCGTTAGCATTAAAGTCCATAAAAAATTATACATATTTTAATTAGTAAAAATTTCATAATTAATAATTTAAAAAGTTCTGAAATTTATATCTAATAAAATTTTAACATAATTTTCATTCTTTGTCTTAATTAGCTATATTTAATTTCTTTTAATTTTATTTTAATAATAATATTTCAGTCAGAATTACAGCCTTTTTCTGAAAAATAATTCTTTTGGATTTACGAATTTTTAAAATAAAATATATTTTATCAGTTTATACATAATTCCAAAGTTTTTGATTTATAGTATGCCGCGAAATTTAAATTTAAAATTTACTTTTGCAAACCGAAATTTTTTAATTCGAAAATTCACAAACCTGCATTCCATTGATTTACGGAAATTTAAATTCAATATACTAACGACTCTTGATTTTGAGTTAGACTTAAAACAGTTAATTTCTGAAGGAATTTTTAAGCCAAATTAAGTTTAAAATCAATTATTGTATTAAAGATTGTCTTTTCATGATGGAAAAATTTCAAAACGATCAAATCTTACTAAATTAAAAAAACACATTATAATTTGTAGACGTGTGGGTGACCAACTTTATTGCAATAAAATCAGTTTGTATTGAATACAAAAATTTCACAAAACAAAACGATGTGTGTCAAGTTTTGAAAATCTTTCGGAAACTTCTTCTGCACTGACTTCAATGTCGTGAAGCGTGTGCCGCAACGCCAGACCGATCAATCTATCTTGAAGCATCTTAGTCCTCAGCCACATACTTATGCGGCAAAGTGTCGAAAAAGAACATTCAGAGCTCGTATTCGTCAGAGGAAGTGTGCAGAACATGTGAAGAAATATGGGGTATAGGTCTACACCGAAGTATGCAGTATGCGGTAACTTCTTGCCTTTGCCCCCCATGGCACTGCCAGTGATCAAGTTCACCTTTGAGCTTCAAACGTCGCACGACGTTGTTATTATCTAAAACGCCTTTGAATCTATCAAGCAGTAAATAAGATTTTCCATTTCTTTGGTTTTCAAAGCACATTCTTTTTCCAGAAGCTGCAAACTGAGTTAAAATCCATCCAACACTTCTCTAGAAAAGCTCTCCTTCAAATCTTCGCCGATTGTATCCAACAGAGGAATGCACACTGATACCCTTAGTTTTTCTTCGTCAACTTTCAGTTCTGCCGTCATTTTTTCGTGTCTGAATAAAGTTATTGGGTTCGAAAGTGTTCCTCAGCTTTATATTCAATGCCCCCCGGCTGAATCCGCCGCCACTGGTTAAATTATACGTCTTGCTTTAACTTGGAAGAACAAAACGGGAAAGTTTATTTTCAAACTTGCTAATGCTGTTTTTATTTTATATATTTAACAAAAGAAATGATGAGCTGCTACCAATTTGTAACAGCAAATTTTCAAGCAGTTACTGTAAATTACGATAGTTACAATCGAACTTCTTCAATACGAACTTCAATGAAGTTTTATTCATAAGTGAATAGAATGAATTTCCAGAATACTGCAGTTTTTTTAATTACAATATGTTTTTCTATCCTTATATCGAGTTTCCTTACAGTGAATTTTTTTATACTACGACTTTTTTCTAGGCCCATTACTCTAATTTTCATTTGCTCTCAATCTTAGAACGAATTTTATTTCGATTTTTCTCTTAACGAACAACAAACTGTATTTATGGAAGTGGCAATTTAAAATTTTATACTTTTAATTAATAAACTGAATGTTATCACCACAATTCTTCATGGTAACTTATAAGTTCACAAATAAAATTGATTTTGAATATCTGCTCTATAATGCACATATAATAATCGCATTTCATTGACATATTTCAACGTTTTTTGATAGATTCGGTCTCTTTATATTATAATTTTCATTGTCACCATAAAAGCTAATATTTTCTATAATATGTACATACATATACAGATATATCATTTGAATAACCTATTGGCCTCTGATCGGTTTACGAATTTTGTATCATATTAATTATCATGAATATATTTTGGTATTGCCTGCCGTGAGTGTTTGCCATTTGAAGACATGTATTCCTTAACACGTTCGCGGACGTGAATGCTATAGCATTCATTTTCATACTGATGCAAAATGACGTGAATGCTATAGCATTCAAATTTTAAAGCCAATTTTTATTCATTTAATTTTATACAATCTTAAGTTTTTGTAATTAATACACATTTAAAAATAATGACCAATTGGTTCATTAGATATCGTCGTGGATGCTATAGCATTCAATGTATATAACGGTTAAAATACGATCTTCTGACTACTCTTATAATATATGTCTAATTAGATTTCGGATATTACAACTAGTTTCAAAAATAATTGCCTGTATATTTTTGCAGCTCCCTAAAATTTTTTGCGTCCGCGAACGTGTTAATATTATTTAGGGCGATACATTTCAAGACTCCCAACTTGTTTAAATAAAAAATACAGAAACCTCATATTTAGTTTGGAATATTTATTATCAATCGAAAGAAAATTCTTTGGCATTTATCTTTTGAAAATTATCTCTTTCAAATGTTGGTTCTGGCTGCGTCTCAATTTTCGATGACTCTTTCGAGCATTTCGTCTGGTAGCTGACGAATGACATGAGTGATCTGTTGCTCCAAGGCCTGAAAAGAAGCGGGATTGTCCACATAGACAAGTATAACGGTTTGATATGTCACGATCTTGGTGGCCGATCGACCGGTCCAAAACGTGAAATTATCTGCTCACTGAAGTGTCAATAAACTTGTCAAATTTGGCTCAAAAATGTTTGATCTCCTTGGAACATCGCTTGCGAAGGTCAAGCGGTTTCAGTTCTTACACAAGCTGAATTTTGTACGCTTTCAGATTAAGATCTCTACGTAGAATAAACACATTTTTGAAATATTGAATACAAAAATACGTAAGTACCTTTGACGGTGCCAAATTGAAATTTAGTATGCATTTATTCACTAAAATTATTCATTCCAATCGCAAAACAAATGCGCATGCGTAGAGTTACATCGGAAATGCTACCAGTCTATTTGAAAAACAGGAATAAGCTACTCGAATCGCTACTCACTAACTCTTGGCGAATCAAGGACATGTGGCGTTAATCTCGGAGAGCAGCCGTAAATCCTTTATCTTGGTTTATCCTCATTCATCTTTCTTTTATATGACTTTTGTTTCACTAAGAACACCGTGACGTTGCACATTATTTAAACAGGCATACCAATATAGTCATTTACCTGTCTAAATATTTTCAAACATATGTACATATATACATATATACATATATACTTACGGCAGATCAGCAAATTCACAAAGCAATACAATTGCAAAACCAATAACTAACACCTCCAACTATTTAAAATCTGACAACTCAATTTCCTTTTTTTATTCACTTACATGTGTACATACATATGTACATGTATTTATGTATTTGTTGCAACATTTGTGTATTCCTTTCCTACTGCCAACACGTTTTATCACAACACTACAACTATTTTTATTGCAGTTCTAATACGATATCATGTTTGCGCATTTTTATGCCTACTTGGGCACACGGTCACACCTCTGCGCACACAGACGCACACACACACTCAAAATACACCGAGAATTAATATTTTGCTGAGGCGTTGTACATAAACATGCAAAATGTGAAAATTGTGTACATGCATATATGCGCATAGATGTATTTGTGTGATTTTTGGTTAGACCTCAAAATGCACGGCAGCAGAGAAAACAAGAAGGTCAACTGCTATTGATGTCCTGCGGCGTCAGCGTGCTTTTTGTATACCGACAGCAGCAGCAGGAGCTCATCAATGCAATTATCAATGTTTTTGTTGTTGTTGCAGTTGCAGTGTGTTTGCTTGACAATGGTACTGGCTTGGTTACAAATGTGGTTTATGCTGTTGTTGTTTTTGTTGTTGTCGTGGTTGCAGCGTCTACATCCGCCGCTCAGCTGCGAAATAGCCAAACTAGCTCCATTTGACTGCCCGATTGTCTGTTTAAAATTTAATTTTCGTTGGTGTTTTATTTGTTGTATTTGTTGTTCCGTGCGCCTTTAATTGCTTTTTATTTTCCCTAAGGAAGATGCCAAACTTATTTTCACGTATTGTTCCACTATTGTCTGTGAATAGATGTTTGTGCAAGTTGTTGTTGTTGTAAACATTTCTATTACCCCTCGGCTACCTTTGGTGATAAATAAAGTTGTATCGATCGATACATACATACATACATCTATGTAATTGTAATGAATAACTGATATTCGTAGATTGCGATGTCAGATATCGTGCACTGATGGTGGCACTTGGCGGTGGAGATCAACCAATACGCCCCATGGTTTAGTACTTTATGGCCAAAATGGCTCACATAATGGCCGATAGTGTTCGTACATGCAAGCAAGCAGTTTTCTGTTGTATGTATGTGTGCGTGTATGTCGTAGTGGTAGTAGTAGTAGTGTCACCGTTTCGGACAACGCAATTGTGAAGAAATAATTACAGTTGAAGTGATTTTGAGAAATTGCAATAATATTTCATGCTTTTTGACATTTCGAAAGGAAATGACTGAAAAATGCCGAATTCTAAAGGACAACCGACATACAGGACATATACATATGTGTATTTGCTTGAGAATAATGGGGTGCGCATTTATTAAGATAAAACGGATAACTTGATGTTCCGTAAAGTCATGTAAAATAAAAAAAAAGATTTTTTAATAATATTAAAGTACAGAGACATTCTTTCTTTAAAACTCACTTAATTTCAATGGTAAATCGCCATATTTTATAATTGCCTGGTCAAAGCGGTATGATAAGAAACTGTAAAGCTGGTAAGCTTTCTGGAATAGGTACTTCAGTCTCAATAACTGCGAAATGGGAACGAGTAGGATGGCTTCTTGTAGTTCACTATTGGATTGTTGGACCTCAGCTCAGCTCAGCAAGGACGTAAAAGACTGTAGGTCGCAGTGCAAAACCTCAATAAATTATTTTTCTTTCAGCTTAGCAATCGTTTGTCAACCAGCAGCAGCTATTCAGTCGTAAGATCCTTGTGGCTTTAGGGTAAATGATAAGAGGTCCAGGGAAATTTTCGCGCTCACCAAGGTCCATTTTTAATCGTTGTAGTTTTAACTGTACACTGTCCGTTCGGTATTCATGCAAACAAGATTGAATACTTACCGGATGCCAGCTGCGTCAGTTGTTTGGCATAATATGAGATATAATTGTTTCATAAATTTCTCCGCGAATGTTCTGCTTTTGCCAGATTTAGTAAAAAACCTTGGATCTCATACTTGTAGACATGCAGACAAAATAGGAAAATAGAAATAAAACATAGGTTTAGGGCGCTTTCGCCGAGAGCTGATAGCCAACTACAAAAATTTTCGGCTGGTATCACAAAAGACTGTACATAACGGTCTGTAGGGGTCTTCGGTGTCTGTGATCCCCCGGAAATTTCTGAAGTCTTAGCCATCTAATCTATATGTGTTTTGAATCTATAAGAGATCGGCACATGGTTAATTTTTCAAAAATTTATAAACTAGAGATATGTTCTTCTGCCCACCCATTTGTATGTGAACTATTCCTTCAGTTTTTGAGTTATCAATCTGAAATTTTGCTGTTGCTCATAAGTCCTTGTATAGAAAGCCTTTTTATGTAACTTTTTTCAACTTCCCTGAATTTAATTTATTTTAGTTAAGCTTAGACTTTTTTAACTACCATATACATATGTATGTATATGAAATGTACCTATGAAGGGTACAATACTAAGCTCCTCAGCATATCAATATGTAATAACTCTGTATATATAACGATTATAAAAAAATATTTTTAGACATAATAAACTACACTTGAGTGAACAAGTTTTTTCTAATCTATCCAATATACTTAATTTTCCATTGTATTGCAAAGAATCCTGCATTTTAAGCTTCTCGATGACCCGTTCAAATTTCGTGGCAAATTCTATCAGGCCATACGTCGAGCGGCTTCTTACTTTCACAAAGATATGCATTTATATTACAAAATCGATCCGTGAACCCAGCAATTTTCCGCATGTTTTGTAGTTCACAAATTGGTAAAATTGCACGTGCTCCCTGCTATGGTTTTTTCATACTTTTTGTTTCACTCAAAGATGTGTGCAAATTTTGTAACCTAATTTCATTGTCCAATTGTCCAAACCAAATACATTTAGAGCAAATAGAGTTTGCAATTTGACAATTCAATTGTGTCACACCGCCAACGGTGCACCCAGCAGGTTTCTGAAATGATTACCCGATATGGTATACTTAATTTCCACCTTTCTTGTTTTTACTTCATCAACTTTGGTGGTCCAACGCTGAATAGTAGCGGCACTGGACGAAAGATGCCAACGGTTGTCAAGTCTCAATCTATTGTACATATATACATATATGTATGTATGTATGTATATTGTTTTTTCAAATTTTGGTATTTTTTTTTTTTTTAAGGACAAACTATTTTGTAAATCGCAGCTTAAAATACAGTAGCTCTTTTTTTTGGCCGAAGAAAAAATCGAACTCAAATATGCAATAATATACAAGTATCGCTTCAATTTGACTAGTCAGAATAAACATCGCTAAACGTTCTAAAATTACAAAAACACAAAAATTGCTTGTTTTAGCAGAAGAGGAAGCAAAAATCATGGCGTTGGCTCGCTTTTTAACACATAATTTACTTCGGTTTTCCAAGGGGAGATGAGAGGTGTTAACTTCTGCTGCACCGAACACGCAGATTCATTTCTAATAGTGGTATAAAAAGATATTTACCTTAATTTTGATTGATCAGCTATATGCTATAGTAATGCGATATCGGTGATTCCGATGAGCAGCTTCTTCGTGAGCAAAGAACATGAGCAAAATTTCAGATCGATATCGCATCGCAGAGAGACCAGATCACGTATATAAATATGTAGGGTGATCAAAGTGTTTGTACTTTCTCAACAGCTTTTTTTTTTGACAGACCACGATTGGATCGTGTCAAGTTGTCATGTTAGTTTTGTTCAGTATGGTTTGGTATTCCAAAAAGATCCGAGGTTTTCGAGCCAAATTTGTTCAGCGATGAGATCCATTTCTAACTCAATGGGTATGTAAACAAGCAAATGGGACAAAGGGCACCCTGAAGAGATTCAATAGCTGTCATTTCATCTAGACAACAGAAAGGTCTAGTTTGTTTTGTGATCCAGTGGAATCATCCGTCCATATTTCTTCAAAACTGATTCCGGTGAGAACGTAACCGTCAATGGCGACTATTTGATGCCTGAAATTGAAGCTCGTGATCTCAGCGACATTTGGTTTCAACAAAATGCGCCACTTCCCACACATCACATCAATGAATGGATTTATTGAGAGAACACTTGGGTGAGCAGATAATTTCACATTTTGTACCGGTCGATTGTCTATCAAGATTGTGTGATATCACACCGTTAGACGTTTTCCTGTAAGGATATGTATAGTCTGTAAGTCTGTGAGGACAATTCCGCTTCGATTCAAGCTTTGGAGAAAAACATCGCGCGTGTTATTCGCCAGTTACTAAAAATAAATGCCAAATAATTTTCTTTTGAATGATAATAAACATTCCCCAATGATTTCTTTCTTTGTTTTTTCTTTAAAAAAAAAAGTAATAAACCTCGGAATAGATTACTCTTTAAAAAGTTAGTGGCAGGTCTTTTAAGGAATATAATTTGTATCTTACCGCTTTCAAGAATTACTGACCCTATATTATAGATATGCATTGCAAATAATTTTAGATATTCGTCCTTTTCTTATTAAGAAATGTTTGGGTTTTATGAAGACTTGCAAATTCTTGGCGAATCTTAAATATTTGAGTATTTATGTACATATGTATGTATATATTAAAGAAGGATTAATTTAAGAAAAAAATGTGTACCCATTATTACGTAGCCGGTGACCAGAAAGATCTCCGAAAACAGTGTTTGACGGTTTTCATTCAAAAACCCATGGCACAATCAAAATGTCGGCTTCGCAACAAAAAGTCGGTTTTTGTGAAAAAGTTGCACTTGCCACAATTTTAAGAATAATGAAAATTGCTTATGTAAATACATAGCTAACTGAAAATTTACCTTGTCAAACAACCGCAAATTAATATTCATTAAACATTTCATCATCGCATTTCATCACAACCACAAAATGCCCCAACATGTAGAGTTTTCGCGAGAGCATAACAGCAGTAAGATTTAACTCAGTGCTCACTTAACTCCAAACTTACGCATGCAAACACAACAAAAATTAGACAAAGTAAATAGCGCGAAATTGACTCAAAAAGTATATAGGAAAAATAGGCGTTGCCATTGACGAAAAATAAGAATGTGTGCGTAAATTGTCAAATTTTGATTCGTAGAACCATCAAATTGAGTTGCACTCTCCAAAAAGACTCAACTCAAAAGTGAGTATATAAGTTTTATATGGAGTTTTATGCTTATATACATTCAAATCCGTATATATGTATGTATAAATAAGAGATGCAGCCCAACAGAGAGCGAGAGAGAGTAATGTAGCAATACACATATACTCATTGATAAATTCACAGCTGAAATGTTCACAGCAACACAAGCAACAGGTTGTACGCACTGAGCCGGTTGAGTACTATTTTGCGAGCGAACGTCGTGAATATAGCAGTGCACGGCCTTATAAGGGCAGTTGCGCTCTTAAGACGTACATATGCATGTAGATTTTTCATTCATAAAAAATTTTATCAGCTGCACGAAAGCCATTTTAAATTATTCATTCTTTAAATATGCCTTTGCAGGGAGGATATACAATAACATATGCATGTATACATATAAACTTTATATCGCCGCCTTTTTAGATAATTATTTACATATGTTACATATTTACAAACTTAAAAGATAAGTTCAATTTATATTGGCAAAAATTTTTATTGCAAATTTTTTGCTTGCTAAACGACAATTCAGTTTTGCGAATTTCTTTATTACAAAATTTGGATTCAAAATATAATTTTATTTAAATTAAAAAATTGGCAAAATATCCTTTAGTTTTATTGTTGGACTTTAGAAATTAATTTTGAATCCCAAATTCAAAAAAATATTGATATATTTTTTATTTTTATTTTATGATTAAAAATTATTTAAAAGTTTTCCTAATCCAAAATTAAAATTTTTAAAATAAATATATGTATATTGTTTTTTATTTCAAAATTGGAATTTGGATAATAATTTTTAATTCCAAAGTTGGGATGAACAAGAAAAAACGTTAACTTCGGCTGCACCGAAGCTAATATACCCTTCACAGGTGCATTTCTTTTAGTAACTATGTATTCAGTTTGTATGGAAGCTATGTATGTATATGTCATAGTGATCCTATATCGGCAGTTCTGACAAATAAGCAGTTTCTCGAAGAGAAAATGACGTTTGCAAAATTTCAAAACAAATTGAGGGACTAGTTCGCCGACGCTTCCTTCTGGGTGTTACAAACTTCGTGGCAAACTTAATATACCCTGTTCAGGGTATAAAAATTGATAAACATTTTTTAATGAAAAAACTGGAGTAAAATAAATTTTTAAATCAAAAGTTGGGATAAAAGTATAAACCTGGAAAGCTTTACATAATCCAAGAATTTTAAACTATATTAAAATTTTATGAAAAAGAAGCTTTTACTTAGGGCGAAATAATTTAAAATTCAAAACCAAATTTCTTAAAGTTTTAATTTTGAACTTGGGACTAAAAATTTTTATTTTTTTATCCGTTATTTAAAAATAATAAAAATTTGAATTTAGTACGATTTTTAATTTTAATTTCATTTTTAAATCAGTATTTCGGGATAAAAAAATATTTTGTTATTCGAACCAGTATTTGAGATTAGAAATTTGAAAAATTGAAATTTTTAAAGTTTTCATTTTTAATTTTTAATCTGAATTTAGTGATTTAATAATATTTTCTATTTTCAAACCCATATTTGAGATTAGAAATTCGAAAATTATTCTTCATTAAGATATTCGGGATCAAAAAATAAAAAGGAAAAATTATTATGTCATTTTAATGCTTTATTTTTAACCTTGATTGTATTTAATAAAAAAAATATCAAACATACAATTGTGAAATTATCCATTGCCACAAATATTCCTAGAAGAATTGCTAGATATCAGAAAAATTAGAACCAAAAATGCAAAGCATTAAACTGCTTGACGATTTCTGTATTGAACAATAGTTAGTTGTTTTCCGGAAATGAATAAAATTAATGACAGCCAAAAATGTAGATTTGAACGAAATTTGTTTCCAGTTACAAAGGCTCTTGACTGCCGATCTCATGCCAATCGTTACTGATGTTGATGAAAAGGAAAGTGTACATTTTACAATTGAATAGCTTAATAATCTAGTTTTACACTGAATGCTACCACATTTTCGGTCGAAAATTAGTACACCTATTATTTTGTTGAGATTAATTTGAATTAAAACATCACAAACAAGTAAGGAAGGGCTAAGTTCGGGTGTCACCGAACATTTTATACTCTCGCATGATAAAGTGATAATCGAGATTTCATTATACGTCATTTACATATTTTTCAAATACCGTATTTGTGTAAAGTTTTATTCCGCTATCATCATTGGTTCCTAATGTATATACTCGTATTATACAGAAAAGGCATCAGATGGAATTCAAAATAGCGTTATATTGGGAGAAGGCGTGGTTATGAACCGATTTCACCCATATTTCGTACATGTCATCAGGGTGTTAAGGAAATATTATATACCGAATTTCATTGAAATCGGTTAAGTAGTTCCTGAGATATGGTTTTTGGTCCACAAGTGGGCGAGGCCACGCCCATTTTCAATTTAAAAAAAAAGCCTGGGTGCAGCTTCCTTCTGCAATTTTTTCCGTAAAATTTAGCGTTTCTGACGTTTTTTGTTAGTCGGTTAATGCACTTTTAGTGATTTTCAACATAACCTTTGTATGGGAGGTGGGCGTGGTTATTATCTGATTTCTTCCATTTTTGAACTGTATGTGGGAATGCCTGAAGAAAACGACTCTGTAGAGTTTGGTTGACATAGCTATAGTAGTTTCCGAGATATGTACAAAAAACTTAGTAGGGGGCGGGGCCACACCCACTTTTTCAAAAAAATTGCGTCCAAATATGCCCCTCCCTAATGCGATTCTTTGTGCCAAATTTCACTTTAATATCTTTATTTATGGCTTAGTTATGACACTTTATAGCTTTTCGGTTTCCGCCATTTTGTGGGCGTGGCAGTGGGCCGATTTTTCCCATCTTCGAACTTAACCTTCTTATGGAGCCAAGGAATACGTGTACCAAGTTTCATCATGATATCTCGACATAACCCTATATCTGACTCTTTTAGTTTTAGGACTTACAAACAACCGTTATGTGAACAAAACTATAATACTCTCCTTAGCAACATTGTTGCGAGAGTATAAAAATATTATTGAAGTAACCATTTTGACGAGAAAGTTTGATTTAGAAATAGTGCTGTTGCCAAGAATTTCTAGAGTACCGTTAGAATCTACTTTATTTACCTTTTAGAAAGCTATATTTATCCATATTTAAATTTCGCCATTTATATAAAGAAGAATCAAGGTCAACTACAATTTAGATTTCACCTTTTTTTATATGGAAAATTTATACAAATCATTTTAAATGTTTTTATACGGGCAATTTGCGTTTTTATACATACATATGTAGTATATAATATTTTTTTGTGTTAAATAGCTTGTTATAATAATATTTAATCTATACTTTAACCACAGCAACACATGATCAGATTTACTAGTTTCTTATAAATGTGAAATGGAATCTTAGCCTTTCTCTATGCCCCATATGTATATGATAAAAAAATTATTTTTGTCGCTCTAGTGGTCTTAGCTCCACAAAGTATAAAACATCGAATCCCATTTATTTTAATTAATTAATAAGTTTTCTTCATCTCTTATAAATTTTAAATTAAGGGATGAAATCGGTTTACGGGTTTCAAAAAATAGAACTTTTTATTGTCTTATTAAATTCTACAATACCTCTATTGTCTCGAATTTTCAAGTTGATCCGAGGTTTCGGAGATACAGCCTCTAGAACTTGAGCGTTCGAGGCTAGCTAGGCTAAGTGCGCCGTCTTTAAACGCGTTTTTTTCGAAACTGTTGCCAAGACTTGTCGAGAACTATTCAACCGAGTTTATTGAAATTTTAAGAGGATTTTTTTTTCGATTACAACTATTTGAAAAAAATGTCGCGAAATTTAAATTTTATGTGCAAATGTCTGCAAAAAAAATCCAATTTTCAGTGTTTTTCCTTCGACCAAGTTCTAAGTTACGGTTTTAACTAAAATAAGTATTTTTTCACTTTAAATGATCTTGTAAGGATTTATTCTGCAAACGCATTTGTCCATGAAAGGAAAGCGTTATGCAGACGTAGAGGCCATTCAAAAGGCTTGCACCGGCATACTGGCGGCCATACCTGCCAACGAGCTAAAAACTCGTTCGGCATGCTTTTGGACCGTGCAAAAAACTGTATAGAAGGAGAAGGAGACTATTTTGAATAAAATAAATTGATTTTGCCGAAAAAAAACATTTTTTCTGTTTTTTTTTTCAAGTCCTGTTTACTTTGGAACCCACCTTGTAAAGGTCTGAACTAATTGAAATTAGTACTGATATTCTTATTTTAACTAAAGATATTTAATAAAGGTGGTGTTGACAACTAAGACCTTTTTAACCTATTATAGAATTGTCATTACGTTACTTGTAAACAATTCAAACATTAAAAGTAAGTAAAAGTAATTAAAAAATTTCAAATTAAATAAAATTTTTGCAGCCAGTTGGTTAACCGCCTAGTTGCACTCAAACGAAAAACCAAGGGGTCCAAAACAATATATTTATGAGGCTTTAAACTGGCGTAGTAAAAATAGAAGAAGAAAATTTTGTCGACACAAAAAGCAATCACTTGAAAACACATACGCGCAAATACGGCCAGCTATACAAACATCTTATTTGTATTTTATAGTAAAAAATCTGTTGAAGGGGTTAGTTTGTATTTCACTTTTTAGACAGAAATAGTGTCTATGAAAATTTATCAGGTTTCAAAGATTTCCTGCTGGGCTTTTATTAAAGACAGGCATGAAGGTTTATCAGTAGTACCATGGTTCTGGGTTTACACAAATAATACACCCACAATTGCAATTACACACTTACGTGGTGCATACGCATATAACTTACTCTACGTACGAATAAAATGAAAATTTTATTTTCGACTACTTAATAACATCTCACATGCACGAACATTAATTCACATGCATCATATACATATGTACATACATATATGTACATATGTATGTGAGTTGACATCAGAAAGTAATGAAAACGTTTGATATGCGTTCCACACATACATATATGCACTAAGTACATACAAGTATATGCTCTGTAAAAAAGTTGGGTGGCTGCTACTATGCAGTTGTTGTTTCCATTTTTCATTTCACCCGCTTATTGACAGAGTGTACTTTGTACTTTACAATGTTTTGTGTACTTTACAAAGTACACTCTGTCAATAAGCGTAAGTTTGTACTTTGTTCTTACCATACGAGTATACATTCCACAACTTATAACGGTAAGTGTATGCCGCTATCATGCCTACTTTTTTGTTGTTACTCGTTTTACTCGGAGAGTAACGAAATTTGATTGGACAATGAAGTAGCACACGTTTAATTATTTGTACAAATATTCATTATTAATTAGCAATCGTGCAAAAAATACGCTGTTTTCACTATAACTCTAAAAAAAATTAACATTTCTTCAAAATGGGCAGAAATATGCATTGTACTCTGGAAAAAAGGATAATAATATTTGGTCCTTATAAAAAAGGCAAAAATCCAACTCAGATTGCCTAAATTATGAGTTGTTCAGGGAACAACGCCATCACTTTTGTTAAAAAGGGATCCAAATTTGCTAAAAAATAAAAAAGTCCACAAAGATCCTGGGCGTAAAACAACGGAACTTGTTGATACAGCCATCATAAGAAAAAGCAAGGGTGATCTTTTTAAATCATCTCGAGAAATTATGGCGGAAATAAATATCGAATTTGGGCTTAACGTATACAGTAGGTTTGTGCAAAGACGGCTATATGATAATCTGTTGTTTGGACGAATGAGTCGAAAAAAACCACACCTGGCAAAAAAAAAAAAATATAAGAGCACGGCTGGACTTTGCTAAAGAACAATTAGGAAAGGACGTCAAATTTTGGAAAAGGGTTCTGTGCAGCGATGAAACTAAAGTGAACTGTTTCGGATAGGATGGAAATCCATTTCTCCATCGTCCCAGGTATCAGGCGAATAGCTCCAGATACACTATAAAAACTGTTAAGCACGGCGAAGGTAGCATAATGGTCTGGGCAGCGTTTTCCTGGTATGGTGTTGGGCCTTTGATAGGGATAGATGGTAGAATAGACCAATTTGCATAGCTAAACATACTCAAAAATACCATAGAACCATTCGATTTGGAATCGATGCCAGTGAATCGGATTTTTCTGAATGACAATGATCCAAAGCACGCAGCTTAAAGTGTGAAGAACTGGCCCACTGAAGAAAGTATTGACGTTCCGAGGTGGGCAGCACAAAGTCCCGATGCAAACTCGATTGAAAATTTATGGAACGACGTTAAGATACAGATTATCAAGAAAATTTTTAAAAATTCGGAAGAACCTTGTACTGAAATCAAGGAGGCATGGTACGCAATCCCACAAAGGAGGTGTCAGATGTTAGTGGAGAGCTTGCCCAGACGATGCCAAGCAATTTATAAAAATAGTAGGCACACAACAAAATAATAACGTTGTAAGTGCTTAAACGCTATAATACTTATTAGATTTATAATAAATTGATCTGAATTTACATTCGAACCTGCTTACTCGTGTTATCGTCATTTTTTCCTTAGTCTCTTCATAAATGAAGGTAAGATTAGTGGCCACTACACCGACCACATCACATTTCTTGTGATTTCGATGTTTTTTAAACAAAATATTTGAACCGCTTTCATTCACTTAAAAGCGCTTTTAAACTTTTAAGTAGTGATAATTTCCATTTAAGTACCCTTAAAAGTTGGCAAAGATTCTATTATTTGTTGATAACTATTAAAGTGGGCTGTGGTTTTGAGCACAAATCTTCCTTAAGTATGAGAAGTCACTGATAAATATGTATGTAGTGACTAAATTATATGTGAAATGTGAGCGAATTGTGTATGTGTTTATTCAGTGTTTATGAGTAGTTTAAAACTGAAATCAATTTGTCTGTTTGTAATTTTTTTTTAAAGTCCTGTTTACTTTGGAGCGTTCCAATAGTGCATGTTTGTAACAATAAAAAATTCTATTAAAAATTTCATTTTTGTATGAGACAACAGGTGTTGAAAAAAATCATTTTTTTTTTCAGAGGAAACCACTATAACCCCTTATTGTTTTTCTTTTTAAAGAAAAATATGGGATTAATCTTTAATTGTTAATTTTTTGATTTTATTTGCATATGAGTATGTATTTTTGAAATTGAATATCGAACCTGTGCCTAAAGCCTTATAAGTGCACATTCACCTTTATCATATCCTTAAGACCTGAACTCTTCTGCGGTTTGATGATCTTTGTTCAACAAGTTTAAATGCATATTTAAAATTTGATGAACTGCTCGCTGTGGTTTTCAATGCTTCAAGTACCGTTATAGAATATATAACGGTTATTTGTTGCTGAGGAAAACCGATATGCTTACATATACTCCGAAATACATAAATATGCGTATATGGACATACACATACATATGCATATACATATTTTAGGTATTTCATAGCGCCATCTCAGTTTCACCAGCGGTATAAAAATACAAAGTCGTTAAATTTTGAAGAAAAAAATGTGATACATGCAAAACGCAGACATTTCTTTCTTAAATTTCATTCCTTTTCAAAACCAATTACAACAAGTTGTGTGCCCAGATTTTGCCTGAGTCTATTCGCAATAATATATTTTTATGTTATAATAATAAAGTTCGCATTTGATTCGCAAAAAGTCGGGGCTAATATATGGATATATTCCATAAAACTGTTAGGTCCGAAATTAATGTAAATATTTTCCTCACATTTTTAAACGGTGCACAGTTGTAACTGTTCCCTCTGAAGTTGAAGTTCCCAAGTTATTTATATATATAAGCCATATACATATATTTAATGTTTTCGAAATATTACATTTCTTGATATTCACCCAAAATCCAATTTGACCCGGATTGGCCAATAAGAACTACGCCCGCAAACCGAATCGACAAATATTTCTTTCCCAGATTGGTAGAACCTTTTTATGATAGTTTTCGACATGTCTTAGTTTACGACGTGAAAAGTTTGTCTCGCGATTTTTATTTTGTATATTGGGTTGATAGACTCTTGGTGCGTTTTCTGAAAACATATACGCAAAAAAAATGCAGCGTGACTGGGCGATGTTTCACATTTCGTGTTTGACCAACAGTCTGTATGATTCTATCATTGACGCGTTTCATACCCAAAACATTAACAAAACTTTGTCCATAAGAGATGTTGAGATCCTCTACAGGCCCTATTTTCAACCACTTTTTGCGGCAATTTGGGGCCATATGTCAGCGATAATGCGCCGAATATTCACTTTCAAGGTGATAGTCGCATAATAAAAACAAGTCTTACTGTGTTAGATCACACGATCTTGGAGGCTGCGCCACAAGAACAAAAAGGTTTGCTTCAATAAATTGATATTTTTGTTGGCTGCCAAATGTCATCCAAATTACACGAAATAGTAATTAATCATGGTTTTTTTGCATTCGGCATTAACTGTAACATTCATCGACCTTATGTTTGTCTATGGCAAATATGAACCAATGATTCCTTTCGCCCATATCATACATCCAAATAGTAACTTTATGAGGATGTAAAGGCATCTCAAATGGCAATGAATTTCATCGACAACAAGATTTTCTCATGAAAATCGGCATCGATAGCCATCTCGTATGGAGCCCATAGTTCGACGTGCGATGCTTCTCATGGTCGCGAGGTTTGTTCATTATGAAAAGTCAAACAAAGTTGAGTGCAAATCATGTAATAGCTGTCAAAAACACTAACTCAAAGAATAGTATAACTTCACCGAAACCACACGTCTTAAAAAACAATTAACTCATCACTTCCAAATTGGGTGTGGTAAAATCCACCAAATATCAAGTTGTAAATGAAACGCCAACAAATTGATCTAATTGTTCTAAATTTTTTTTTGAGATTTTTGAGGGTTTAGAATTATTTAGGATTGTAATTAATAGTATTGAACCATAGAGAAGACATTGTTTATCTAACTATACCTACACAAAGACTATCCGAAAATAAATAAGATTGTGTAACATATACATATCTACTTTGTCGAGAAAGTTCAAATTTATTGGCGTACATCTCTCAGCATTCAGTGATAGACGTGAGATCGTAGAAAACTTGTTTCTTGCTAACAGTCAAAAGAAAAGAGAAGGATTTTGCTATAAAATGTATTACTTCAAAAAGAGTTTGGTTGATTTTTAATGCACAAAGGGCATCAACGTCAGATATCACCCTCGGAAAACGCATCGTGTATAATATAATGTATTTTCTTGGGAGAATTTACAGCCTCGCTGGTCGAGATCTATTAAAAGTTTGTAGAAAACTAGGTAACTGCTCAAAAACTGTTTATTTGTCTTCATCTTTGAAAAAGTTTTATTCTTGTTTTTGTTTAATTATTTTTATTTTATAAAAAAGAACAATTTCAGAGAGGCTGATTTCATGAAAATGAAAAATATTTGAGGCATATTAAATTTGCTTCCGTGTTTCGAAATCGAAATTACGTATTTTAAAAAATGCTTTCGTTTTTCATTGTCTTATAATAATTTATGTTTATATAACTGAATTCGATTACGTGCTTTTAACATGCGTCAATTGAATTTTCCAATGAATTGAGTGAACATTTACGCATAAGATACTAATTTTCAATTCGGAATTAATAAAAAAAAGTGCCGAATAAAATATGCTCACTTCAGTTATTGAAAATTAAATGCATTAGAAACAATTTCAACACAACCCAGGTAACGCTTGACGTAGGTTAGTTCAGGGGTGTGGTAATTTCGAATTCCTACACTACCGGCAAACAATTGTTCGTACGTGCTAATCTATATACATATGTATGTATGTACCATGAAGCACTTTCAATATGATAGATTTCCATGAAAACGTAGCTACATACATATGTATGTATAGCTCCAACAATGCTTATATAGAAGCAATCATAAAAATTTTTCAAAATACGCAAGCATAAAAAATTGCTTGTTACTTTCAACAAAAATTGCATAGTTTTATACTTGTATGTAAAATGCGTCTGCATAGACTTATTAGCAATGATTAATAACTTGCACATATGAGTATTATACTCAATTCATAATATTTTTTAGTGACGAAAGTTTAATTATCCAGGAGATAATTTTGAAATTTAAAGAAAATTTTTTTTCAAAGATTTTTTAATAAAACTCTTATATCTTAAGCTACCCGAACTTCACATTGTATTTTGAAATGACTAAGTAAATTTTTAAAAATTTGAAATCTATCTCGATTATGTTTAAATTTGATTGAATTTTATGAAAGTGAAAATACTATTTTGGTTTACACTGGCCAAGTTATGCTGTCCTTTTGCATTGGGTTGCACTTGAAAGTGTTCTCAGTTAAAACAAGCAGTATGTAATTATAACTTTTACTTGATGGCTTCAGTAATCTATATTTACGTTGTAGAAATGGGTTAGGCTATACAAATAGCATTAGAAAGTTGAGATTTAGTACTAAAAATGTTGCTCAGCCAGTTTTGTGAATGTGAATAACGTTTATGATCTATATATTAGCTTTTTTCGGTTCGCCACTGGAGTGGAACTAGTGAAACGAACACACTATATCAACTGCTCAAACAAACATACGGTACTTTTGACTTGATTTTATGTTAATGAAGAATTTTTTTTACGTGGTCAAAAATTTTGCTGTAATCAGTTATTTTTATATAAATTGCTATAATTAATTGCAAGTCTTTAAGTCTAGAAAATGCAAAGGAAAAAAGACATTTGAATTTTCACTTGTTATTTAAATCATTCACAATAGCAAAACTGTTCTAAAGTTTGAAAATAAAATTTGGTAGCACTGAAGATAGCGGCTATACGAATTCAACTCGATTGTTTTGTTTTTGCTTTTACATGTAATTTTTTTCACTTGCGAAGCGAGCAGAGAAAGGGCGAATCAGCTACTGTAACAATCAATTGTGCGAAATTTGGTTTTCCTCGGTTACCATACCGGAATTTTGATGTCAAAAGCGTACTATACTCTGGTAGAGCAATTGCCGAAAACATCGATAAAATGTTGGAAAGCGATTGCACAGGAGCTAAAAAGTGCACAAAAATTCGTTTGGAATCATTTAAATAAAGCTGGGTACAAAGCTAGATACAAACAGAACCTCGATGTGTGGGTGTCATATGCATAAACGGAAAAAACCTCTTGAAAAGCTATCCACTTCGGAAGCGGATGGTCACTAGTAATCAAAATTTGGATACTTACGGCAACGTCAACCTAAAAAAGGAAGGTTTTGCTTTGTTTAGTGGGACTTGCAAAAGACATATTTAAGATGAGCTGCACCCCTATGATATAACTTTTAATTCGAACCTGTACGGTCAACAATTATGTAGACCATCTAAGGGAACAAATAGCTCAGAAGCGATATGCTTTGGCCAATAGGATAGGAATTGTATTCCATTTGAACAATGTCAAGCGATACACAACAATAATAACTCGCCAAAAGCTCAAAGATCTTGTGTGGCAGATTCTAGTGCACTCACCTTATAACCCAGACCGGGCAACAAGACTGCTTATTCCAGTC
Source organism: Bactrocera tryoni (assembly GCF_016617805.1). NCBI lineage: Eukaryota > Metazoa > Arthropoda > Insecta > Diptera > Tephritidae > Bactrocera > Bactrocera tryoni. The sequence continues at coordinate 35,292,364 of NC_052502.1, read as the reverse complement.
TATGACGAATGATTTAACTGGTGAAATATTCGTCGTAAAAGAAACTTATGAAAATCAACTCACTTCGAAATGTGAGGAAGAATTGCAAATATTTTTCTTTACCTTGCTTGATAACTTTATTCTTTCTTTCTAGTTTGGCATTGCCAACGTTTTTCGGTAATCCAGTTCTTATATTCCATTTTTATGTATGAGTAAATGATTATGTATCTTGGCCAGGTGTATTTTGGCAACGTCAGCATTATTCAAAGCGAGAAATATTACGGTACTCTATTAAGAAATAGATTATATGATAAAAGTAATTAAAATGAATTGAAATAAATAAGAATTGAAAATATTATTTAATGATTTACAGATAAATTCGATTTATTTAAATTAATTTTGTTTTTACTTTACAATCACTTTTGGCATTTATGTGTGTACATATTTGCATTGTTATTAATATTATTTTATAGCATTTAATATACATGTTTTTTTCTTACACTGTTTTGTTCTCAAAGGTTTTTTTCTTATACATATACATATGTATATATATATATTTTTGTTTCAGTTTCAGTGATACAATTTTCTTTAAAACACAATTAACAATTAAATAAATAAATTAACCAATTAATAATGCCATAAATTTTTATAATATTGGATAGTCGAAAAAGTCTTTTCGTATTGCTAATCATGGTATGACACAATGTGATTGGTAGCACTGGAGATATACTATACATACGATTGCAGTGACATCAATACGAAAAGACTTTTTCGACTACCATTCACATAACTTAAATAATTTCATACTTATAGTAAAGCCTTAGAAGGCCTATTATTCTTTATGGCTTTAGTTTTAATTCGAGTAATTTCGGCTTTTAGGTTTTTTAACAGCACATATTTTTCCTTTTAATTTAACTTACATTATTTTTAATACTTAATAATTTATTTTTAGTATTTAATAATTTATTTTTAGTTTACTACGTCCATTTTTGTAATTTTTTTAGTTTTTTAGTTTTTATATTATACTTTAAGTACATGCATAGCCACATTTTCATTGAACATATTTTGTTGTCATTTTTGCTTGAATTTTAAACTAAGTTTTTGTTTTTCGGTAGTTTTTTTATTTATATGTATATTTGTGCATCCTCAATTGAATTGTGATGTCACTTTGTAATTTTATTCTTAACATTTAGCTCAGCTCACTGGGTAGGTTTAGTTTTCGTAACAACTACATACATACATGTGATTTGTACAAGTGGAAATAATTAGTACATATAAATGCAGCGTAATTTAAAAAATATATAAATATGAGCAGTAAAATTGAGACACAACTAATCTTTCATAAATATCAAATGTAAGTGATGAGTGTAAGCGAAAATGATTTTATTTAAACCATTAAGTTTCATCATTGGCAGCTGATAACAATTTTGTTTATATTTTTCAAAACGCAGCATTAATAAAACCTTAAAAGACATACACGTGATGTGGCTTTAATGCATAAGATTGGCATTCTGAATTTTAAGTTGTGGTACAGGTCACATGTTCGCTTTTAAAGTTTGTTAACAGAAGCCGTTTGAGATTTTTGCAAATGATTTTCTAATTTGACGATTTTGAATTTCCATATGATGTAATATAATTTCAACCTATACAAACATAACTTTTACCTAACCCATGCAATTGCTGCATACGATAGCTGCTTGTGATGTCATTTCATATGCACATTTTCAGGTTTTGTAAACACACTTGTTCCTACATCCTTCAGCTGCTATTTAATTATATGATAACAACATGTGATGTGATGTCAAATCAAATGCATATCTCATGTTTGGCAAACACATATGTATATGATAGAAGCTTGCGATGTGACATCATATCAATTCACATTTTCATGTTTTGTAAACACACGTGTTACTACAGCTTTCAGCTGCTATTTAATTATATGATAACAACATGTGATATGCTGTCAGATCATATGCATATTTATATGATAGCATGTGATATCATGTCATATCATATGCATATTTTTATATTTTGTAAACAAAAGTGTTACTCAATCTTCAACTTTCAGATGCCATTATATGATAACAGCATGTGATGTGATGTCACATCATAGCATATGCATATTTGTATGCTTTGTTTACGTGCTATTACATGCTTTAGTTGCTATTGGCATATGATCACATTATATTATGTTGTATTATGTGTATCATGGAGTATTGCGTTGTGCGATGTGATATCATAGCAACGTATGATACGCGTTGGGATCACTTCTATTAACACCTTATCTTACCCTATACAAACTAATTTCTGCTCTACAAACCAGTGGATATTGAAAGCAGCATGTAATATGTAGATGGTATAAGATTTGGCATACTATTGATGTGATCACATCATTATATAGCATAACAACTGCTGTCTTTGCTGGCATTTTTCTCGTTCTTTTTTTGTTTTCATGATTTTTGTTACCACTTGCTGCTAACAATTAACTTCTATGAGTTTTTATCCGAAAAAAGAGTAAATAAATAAATAACAGTTTTATATATATTTAGTGTTTCTTTAATGTTTTGGTGTAATAAATAAATTTGTTATGTTTATGTGTATAATTGCATATAAAATATGTTATAAATAAATAAATAATTAATAAATAAATAAATAGTTTAGTTAAAACTTGTCATTCTTTTAATTAAGCCTATGATATAAATATAATTATATTATGCGCTGGTGTTGCTAAATTAATAAGCTTCATTGTTAACGTTTCTACATAATTTACAATTTCTTACACTATATATGTATATTTAAGTATTTTTTGTAATTTTTGGTAACTTTTTAAATTGTGTGCTGTTTTTAAGTATGCTTTTACTTTCAAACATACTTTGGTTAATTTACAATTTTGCATACGTCACGAAATATTTAAGAGTATTTAAAAATGGAAAATGAAAAACAAAATGTTTTTATGTTTTTTTTTGTTGTTTTTAAAACAAATTTCTTTGACAGCGACCTAATGTTGTATATATACATATATTTAATTATTTTTCAGTATTTTTTTTATATGCTTCGTATAATGATTCTTTGGAATAAAAATTGTTTTCAAAATTCAATACAATATATAAAACGAAAATTTTGTGCGCACTCGCACCGTCAAGTTGCTATAACAAACTGTCTTTAATTAAATTATTAAAAATTAATTATAGGAATTGGAAAATTATCATAAGCTAGAAAAGCAAAAGCCTTTTTTGTTCATTTATAGTAATAAAATATAAGTCATAATTGGGTTATACATATATATATAGGAGAAGTCTTTCGCTAAAAATCGTACACACTGAAATTCTTTTGTAAATCTGTATGAAAAACATTATTCCGCCTCATTGCTTACTGGTTTATGTATTCCTTTACATATTGTTAATGAATCGGTGTGACGGCCTCTTAGGCATATACATACATACATATGTACATAAGTACATAATTTGTTTGTTTTGTTTTTGTTTTTTTTTTGTTGCATTTCTATACATTACTTGCAAATCATTTCATTGAGTGTGGTTATTACAAATTGGAAGAAGCTTATGATTTCCACAACTATCAACCATTCTCTCACCTGGGCGTTTCTGTTGTAATTGGGTATGATGGTATCGCTAATAAGGTGATCAAAATTTATTGTAGTGCAGTTTTTTGTACTATTGTATGCACCGTGTGCAGCATTTATATTAATCGCGAGCTCATTGGATGTGCTGTTCAAAAAGTCGATTATAACATGATATTCTTTATTATATGTATCTTGCCATTCCTTCTTGTTTTTCTCGTTTACAGTTTCTTTGAGTACGCTTTGCAAGATTTTGAATGTTCTACATATGTCAGCAATTTCGCGCTATACGCAAAAAGAGCATTAGCAAGAGAAAGAAGGAAAAATTATTAGTTTTCATTGATTTTACATTATTTTAAACTGTTTTTAAACAATTTACAATTTATAGTTTTTTTCTTTTGCATAAAACTACTAACATTAGATATACTAAAGTTCATATTTAATGCTTACCAATTTTTCATCCATTGTTTTTTGTGGTAAACTCATATTGTTACATGTTTGTTTATCCAATCCAATTTTACGGGTGACCGATGTATTATATCGATGATCTAAGCTTAGACTATGTCTGCTCCAGTTTTTGAAGGTATTCTCTTTAGTTTGAGCAAAACGAACTTTAGTCTGGAACATAAGGAGAAGTTTACTAAATTAAAGCAAAGTATATTTCTTTTACAAAAACTAAACTAAAAAAAATAATTACTAAAATAATTTTTTTTTAATTTCATTGCGAAAAGTAGTGCAAGAAACTCAAAGCCAGACGCTTTGAGTATAAAAGTATTGGAAAATTATTTATATTTTTTTCTTAAAAATGAAGAACGGGGCAAAAAATCATTTTTTTTAGTTTTAAATTGAAATTTAATTTTATGTAGTATTATTGAATTTCTTAATTTTCAGTTTCTTAAACTGTAATTACTATCTATTGCTGTTACTTACAAATCCATCAATATCCCCCATAAGCGTGCTGTGCGAGTTAAGCGCTTGATTTCGTATACTTTCTAGAGCTGCTTTCATACGTTCTTCTGGGCACTGGCTGGGCGAACGCACATTCAAGTGATGACGACGTTGCGGTTGTAGACTATGTAGTATAGGCGATAAATCATCACGTTCGTTCTGCATTAATTGTTTGTGATGTTGCAGGCGATTCTCTAATGAGTGTAGAATTCGTTTTCTTCCGTGTAATGTTCGACCTGAAGTAGTGGAAATTTGCGCCAATATGACAATGCAAACGATTGGCACGAGTACATAGGATTCTGCATGTAGAAAAAAATTAAGAAAAATACATGAGAAATGGTGACTTTGAGACAGGTTTGAGTAATACATACATACATACTAATGGAAATGACAAGAAATTATGTTTTAAACTCAAATATGTTTGTATATAAAATGCTTAATTTACACAAATCATTTCCTTTACCAATGCACATTAGCTTTGAGCGTTAAAATGTGCATAAAATTCCCAACACATATGCATGTGTTCATATATGCCATACATTTTATCGCAAGCACATATCAAAGCACGCACTAGCACATGCACATGATAGGCTGAACAGCTAGCGCACATACACATGCTGAGTTGAACACACCTGAGCGAGCGAATTGCTTCGGCCAATTGCTGCATACACCAATGAACGCTGCGAAATTATCGCACACTATAAAAACTCGCTGTCAGCAAATGCGCTAAAAACCAATGCGAAATTCGCAATGGCAGCGTTGTGCTGGCAAGTAGCGGTGAAGAAATTTCTGCTGTCTTTTTATATACTTATGCGTCAAAGCAATGTACATACTTATGTATCATACATTATATACATATTATTTATATGTATATAGCTGTGCAATTAGCGCAACTAAAGCGTACACACAGTAATTTGTAGAATTTATTAAAGAGCACAAGTTGCTGCAACAAAGTATGCGTGTAGAGGAGCGTGTTGGCATGCGGCATACGCGTTGCTCGATCGATCTGCAGTTTACCGCTTCGGTGGCGGATATGTAGATGTAGATATGTGCGCAATTGTGCTTGTCAGGTGGTCTAAGTGTAATCTAGTCAGACTTAGAGACTTAAACTGTCTAGGCTTTTGTCAAGATCAAGGCAAAGGCCGCCAATAATAGAAATTTACTGCCGCCTGCTGCCGGTTGTTGCTGTCATTTGTTTTTTTTTTCACAATTTGTTGCGTTTTTTGTAGCTTTGAAAGGCATTTAGTCAAGCGCATAGCACAGATGAGTCGCCTGCAATTTTCATTTCCTTGCCTGTTTGTGTGTGTCCACATGTGTGGCAGACATAGCTGAGTATTAGAAATTTGCTAATTATCATTTGTAATTAAAAGCAACGATTTTAATGTGAAGTGATCTTGTTGATTGTTGTTTTAAAAGGTGTATACTTGTATGTAATACATAGACAATGTTATATTTGCTGCAAGAGCCACATATTGACTAATAAAATAGCAATGTGTTGCTATATTTTTGTTGCCTTTGGTTATTAATTATTTATGTGTTATGCATAAATATGTGAAGTTACAATTATTTTAAAAAATTATTTTAAAAATTTTTTTGTAGTGGGAGTAAAAGTAGTACGCTGAAAAGGGTATATAAAGTTTGCAAAAAAGTTCGTAACACTCAGAAGGAAATGTTGGAGGCTCTGTAACCTACATACATACATACATATGTACCTATGTATTTATAAATAATCAGCGTGAAGCCATGTCAGTTAGAACGCGTACTAGTTCATTAGTTTTTCGTTCAGATCGGACCACTATAGCATATATGTAGCTGCTATATAAAGTGAACGAACAAAATTAAACTCTTTTATGGGAAACTTCTTTATTTGAAGAGTTATCCTCACGAAATTTTGCACGGATTGTCGCCAAAAGCAACGGTATAATCTCCGAATCGGACCACTATAATTGTCATACTTTGTAAGAACTAACAATACACTGTTATATTTCTATTCATTTTATAAATGAAAATATGTGCGGTATTTATAGATTTTATTGTTTTTTTTTGTTGTATTTGTTTTGTTTTTTAAAGCAAGCATTTATTTTTGCATATGACTAACAATACATAGCATGCATCTGTAAACACAAAACGAACTGACGTCGGCGCGTGTGCCTGGTTGTAATGGTACAGGCTAGCACCGCTGTGTATTTGCCACAATTAATTTGTAAATATTTTAATGAAGCTATTGTTTACTATAAAAATTTGAACTTATTTAATTTGTTGTTCATTTATTTGTTTTTTATTTTAATTTGTTTTTTGATTTTTTATTACTAATGCTCGCTACAATTGAATATTGCAGCCGCTATTTTAGTTTTATTTTTATATTTACATTTAGTTTTAGAAACGACTATATTAAGCTCAGTTAGCATTTAAATAAACACAAACCTTTATTTTTTATTTGATTGATAATAATTATTTGCTCACATTTAAAAAAAAATACTGCATTGCCATTTCTTTAATATTAATGCCTGTCATTGATTCATTCATTAATATATTTCATTCAATAACACACTGGCTTGAATTGTTATCTACGTACACATACACACACACTCGGGCGCGCGCAACACGCATCGCTTACATAGTGCTTCGCTAGTAGGCGGATGCGCGTTGACCTGTAAAGGAAAATCACTGAAGAGTATCCTGTTTGTTCGCTACTTAAAACAATTGAGCTAAATAACAGCTTCGCATTTTCCACGTGTGTATGTATGTGTGTTTGTGTATGTGACTCCTGTTTGCTTTTTAATTATAGCAATCACTGCAATTATATTTATTTCATTACATTATTATTAATTAAGCAAATATACTATACAAATGTATATATGTAGCATATCAAAGCTAAATGCACTCCATCTTACATGGGAATGTGTGTGTGTTTGCCTTCGCGTACATTTGTATGCTCATTTAGTCTAGTTGAGCAGTGGATATGCAAGGCGTGTTGCCATTGGCTACCGCTTAGTTCAGCAGATGTTAAAAAAAGCTTATCAATATAGAATATATTGCTTGTATATACATATATGTGTGTGAGGAATATAAAAATACATTTCTATCGAAGTATTTCAAGGAGAAAATATTAAGACAAATGTTAAGCATTCGAATTGTTTGTTGCGCTGCTTTCGCAGTTAGATTGATCGGAGGCGTATGTCATAATTTATAGAAGGCGTTCAGGGTCGCAATATATAGAAGGATTATTGCTTTATACGAAGTCAGATAGCAGAATCGATACTACATATTTTAAATAACATATTTCTTTAAAATTTCAAATAAAAAAATACAAAAAAACTTATTTTCTTGCAGAAATCAAAAATTTCAAAAAAAAAAATACAAAAAAATGTTTTCTTGCAAAAATCAAAAAATAAAATTTGTAATTTATTCAGACAGTTTAAATTTTCATATAAAAAAGACATAGAGAAATTTATATACATCTGAGATAAACAATAGGAAAAAAATTATTTTGTCAAAAAATTATAATTTAGTATATATTCAGAAAATTTTAAATAAAAAAATATAGATATAGAAAAATTATATTTGAACTAAAAATTACCAAAAAAAAAAATATTTTTTTGCTAAAGTCAAATAATTCTAATTTTTATGCTTAACATGAGTTATAATATTTTGGCATAGAAATTTTAAGCTAAGCTTGTTTTGACAACCACAAACAGTACATGTAACACTATGTAAATGTATGTAAATTTGAATTTATTAAAAAAATAAATATTATATTATTTTTATTAAAAAGGACCTAATAAATAGCATTTCCTTACTATTTATTATTATAAAATGTATTAGTTTTTGAAAATTAAAATGATAAGCATATTATTATAACTTCTTTATGAAAAAGTGAAAAAAAATAATTAAATTATTAAAATTAAAATGAGCAACATTGCAATAATTTTTGTTGGAAAATTAAATTCAAAAATTAATTAATAAAAAACACTGAAAAACTTTACAATATAATTAAACTTATTTTGAAAAAATAAAAACAATTATTATTAAATTTTCAAAGAATTACAATACAATATAGTGCTCATTTTGGGAAAGTAAAAACAAAAATTAAAAATAAAAAAAAATCATTAAAATTACAATGACAACATAAAAATAGCATTATAATTTTTTTTAAGTGAAAAGTTTTGAAACCAAAAATGATCAATGATCAAATTTTTCTATATTAAAAAGCAAAGAAATGCAAAATTTTTACTCGTTATATATTTTTTTTAATAAAAATTAAAAATTGTTTCGCGTTTTTCGTGAAATTTCATACATTTTGTTCCAATTTTAAATGCCTATTACAAAGCTTTGGCACTAAGGCGGTAATGCAATATGTTTGCTCAATGTTATTGCCAGCCTTTGCTATAATAAAAAATTAAAGCAACTATTTTCTGATAAACGCCTGAAGAAATCTTTACGCAAGCAATAAAAATATACAAAAAAAAATTATAAAAATAGTAAAGATAAATAATAATAATAAAAACCAACAAAAATAAAATAAAAAATAAAAATAATAATCAATGATTAATACGAAATTGTGGCAAGGGAAGCCCAAAAGACTGTACTCGTATAAATCACTTTCGCAATATGGAACACTATTACTAACAACTTGATAGCTCACACCACCTCTACCATGCTATTAAGTATTATTACTTATTATTTGCTTTATTATTTATTTATTTTTGGTTCTTTTTTGTACTTTTCGATTGTTTTTGTTCTGTACTCTTGCTTTTTTGTTTTATTCACTTGTTTTTTTTTCTTTGGTTTGTTTGGTTGACTTACTCATCATCGGCATCCTTCTGTGTGCGCGCGTTTGGCAATTTAATGTGGCGCTTTGCATTTTCGCTGTTAAAGCGGTTTTCGTCGCTGACTTTTGGCATGTAGCGGTATTTCCAGTGGCGAAATCTATTGCACTGGTCAAGCGCGTGAGACCGCTGTTCACAACAAATGCGGCACTTGTCGATGACACTTTGACACTATGCTGTTGTGGTTGTTGCTGTTGCAAATGTTTCGTATCAATTGTGCGTACTGTGCGCGATTCGCAACAATCCAGTGCACTATTAATTTTGTTGTTGTTACTGTTCACGTGTGTTAGCGACATTTTGGTTAGTTTTGTTTGTTGATTTTGTTTAACTTTGTTAATAAAAATTATCACAGAATAATGCACACGAAATGGAAATGGCGTTGTTTCGTACACAATTTTCGCAATTTGGCGTTTAGAAAGTCAGACTTGCAAATTTTTAGGTTTAAATATTTTTCTTAAGTTTTTATGCTTTCGCAAAGTTCAATATTTAAACATAAATTTATATGTAGTTATTTATATGTATTTCAGTCGTAAATAAAACAATACTGTTTAAAAATATCCTGCTTTGCAACAAGTGTTGTTTGGCAGCGAATATTTAAAGGCTTTTTGCGTATTTAATTAAATTAATTTTTTAAGTATTTTTTATGTGCTTTATATGTGCTCTATATTGGCAATTTGAAATTATTTACGAATTTCTTGAACTATTGCACGCACGATCTCCTTTTAATTTCACTTGTTCGCTATTGAATGCTGATTGTAAGTTAAATCTTTAATCACAAGCTTTTAAAGCGAGCGCAAACCCCACTGTTTCAACGGCATACGCTCATGCAAACGCTCGTATTGAGTACAAGAACATTGCGCTCATGCACACACACACATGTAACCACACATACTAACGAGCGGAGAAAAGCAACAGATACGTCGTCTTAACAGTTAGGATCTGAGCGAAGTTCACCTAGGCAGCCATAGCGGCACTTCACGAGCGTGTATATGTGTGGCATGCGTCACAACGTCGGCTTGCAAAGTAACAGCAGCAAGAACGCGTCGTCGCGCGCTGGCGACTACGAAAACGAAGTTGACGAAAGCGACTGCCTCAACGCCATCGGTATTGAATTACTCAATTAATCGTTCAAGCGGCGATCTTGGCCAAGAGCGTGCGCATCGCTTAGAAAGAGCGCAATGCCGCGCTCAACAACTAATTAGTGAATATTGGCCAAAACAGTGGAGTGGCGATATTAGAAGATTTAAAACAAAATGTCAATAAGGAGGCAGCAGTTGAGCACTTGTGAAGAGTAGTAGTGTTGAAGTTGTAAGTGACGGGGGTTGTTGTTTATACTAGGCAGAAGTAAACAACAAAAATATGTATATAAAAATTGTATAGCACGCTTCTAACGATAGCCACGGTTGCGGCGCCGCTTAGCGTCGACGACGCAGTCACAAACGCAGCAGCCGTAACGCAGCGGTTAACGCGACTGCAAGCAGCGCTGCTGTTGCAGTATTTGGCGAGCGCGCGCTTAACACAAAATCACTCTTTTAATACATACAAAACGCAGCATTAATGTTCGCTTATCCAAAACAGACTTCAACAGTTAAACGAGTATAATCGGCGCGATTATAAATGTATGCGCGCTACTCTATACTACGCACATACATATACACGTACACATACCAAACGCGCGCCCACTGAGCATTGTATTGTATTGGCGCGCGCCAAGCATGCAGCCCCCCACAAACAACGCATACATATGCAGGTGGGGCCGGGCGTTTTGAGTGTGAGTTGAAACTATAAGTGAGCGCTTTTGTTTCAATCATACGGTCGGCGCGCGCTCAGCGTTTGTGCGCCGCCTGAAAAAAACCGAATATCACGATGAATGGCTCGTGCAAATACTGCATTTACAACGCGTGCCAAACATGCGCCGCAGCGGCAACTGCAACGGCAATTAGTGAGCTGCCAGTCGCGCTTGTCGGCGCAAACTGTGTTGTGAAATTTGTCTGTGTGTTGGTGGGGGATACATATTTGTGTGTGTGTTGGTTAGCACGCGTATGCGCGCGCCAACTTCCAACTGATGAAATTTCATTTTGGTGTAGCGCATGAGTCAACAGATGGAGCTTGGGTTTAACTTACAATTATGCACACACTTGTTTACTCGTCGTCAAATGCGCCGCTGACCGCTTAAATGCTACACCGTTTGCTGTTTGGATATCAGCCACTGGCTACATGATCATTTGGCGATGCAGCGAAAAAAAAATCACCAGATCGCTTGGGTGACAAGTAAGTGTAGAAGAATGTGCTGCTGTGTCGTTTTTGTTTTCCTCTTTTATTCTTTATTATTATAATTTGTTTTTTGTTTTGTTTGTGAGTTGTGACGTCAAATTCATTGCAACTTAGCAGCATTTACTTGTAAATACACACATGTAATTGCAGCCACCAATTGACTGCATTGAGCACAGTTGAAAGCGCATCGATGAATCACAGTGATGTGTGCGCGCCTCTATCGCTATCATTGGCGGCTTGTGTCGCTGCAAAACACATAATTCTCTGTTTTGTTTTTATGAAGCAAACTAATTTCGTGTTGGCCCCACCACTTGCATAAATGTTACACACACACTACTTGCAATTTTTAAATTTTGGTTTTTCCCAAGTTTATATATACTATTATTATTATGACATGGATATTGGATTGCAGCATGTTTCATAAACTATTAAAAGATATATAAAAATGCTATGAGCAATATTGCAGAAAAAGCACTTGTGTACTGCATTTCGTATGCGATGTGCGTTCGCCTTTGCGCATACACAACTATTTATGGTATATAGTGCTCGCTTGCATATGCAAATTGCAAGAGAATCAGTTAATTTATTGATTTGTAACTCTAATTTAAATTGATAATTTACTAAGGACTAACATGCTCGTCTATGTCACTTGATATTGACTGAAATCAGGATTTTTATAGCTTGCATAGCATTTTTTTAGCAAACGAAAATTGCCAAGCCAAGCAAAAGACGTTTACCCTTCGCGGTTGCTATAAACAAAGTAAGCATGAATATAGCTGAAAATGTTGTCACATCTCAGGGACATGTGCATATGTATATTAACATAATAAAAAACCAAACATTTGAAAAGTGGACTCGCCAAGCCCGCGAAATTTTAAAATACCTTATATGGCTGCACCGAAGCTATGAAACCCTTCACAGTTGAATTTTTTTCTTTGACCTTGAGACAGGTGGTATTACAGGTAGACGTAGTCGGGGCTAACCGCTAAATAGCATGGAATCATAAATTACAAATGGCTATAATTAACTTACAAACACGCAAAATAAGTAAAAAGGTTCACATTAAGGGACTTTTGTGGTTTAAAAAGTGGGCGTTTGTGCCCTTAATAGGTTTTGTACAAGGTGCTTTCCAAGATAAAGAGAACTTAAAAAAAACAGAACAAATGGCTTTTTCGGCAAAATCTATTTTTTTTTATTCCAAATAGTATCCTGCTGCTTTAATACAGCTTCTTGCACGGTCAAAAATCATGTCGAACGAGTGTTTTAGCTCGTTGGCCGGTATGGCCGCCAGTATGCCAGTGCAAGCCTTTTTAATGGCCTCTACGTCTGCATAACGCTTTCCTTTCATAGGCAAATGCATTTTTCCGAAAAGGAAGAAATCGCACGCTGCCATATCAGGTGAATACGGAGAGTGGTTAATGGTTAAAATGTGAGTTTTGGTCAAATAATCGTCCCTCGAATGTTGGATTGTGTGCACTTTTTGGTCGTCAGTCAATTTGTGCGGAACAAACCGTGCACACACCTTTCGTAAGCTTATGTTCGGTCAAAATGTGATAAATCGATGTTTTGGAGATGTTCAATTCCATTTTCATGAATTTCAATGATGATGTCGACTGATTTTTGATGAATTCACGCACAGTTTCGATATAATTTCCGGTGATAATTGGTTTTGATTGGCCCACATGTTGATCATCATTTATGTCCTCACGACCACTTTGAAAACGTTGAAACTTCTCGTGCACTCTGCTAAGGGATAGGCAATCATCGCCATAAACTTGTTTCATCAATTGAATTCGGTAAGAGTTTTACCAATTTTAAAACAAACCTTAATGTGGGCATTTTTGTTCGAAGCTCATTTTCGCACCGATAACACAAACATACTGATACTTAAAACGCAATAACTTCACTTCCAATTGATGAAATGTCATGAAATTCTCACTGAACAATCGATAAAAATAGCAGATTGTAACGCACCAGTCGACATATAGATAGACCAGGGGCGCTAGTTTCAAAAAGTCCTGTTTACTGTGGAACACACCTTGTAACTCAGCCTATTTGCGAAAATTTATTTTTTTAATTTTTTACCACAATGCAAATATGGGCGGTCTTGGATAATAGTCACGCTCACCCCCCATACAAAGGTCATGTGAGAATTGTCAAAAGTATATTGCCGGCAGCATTAAATTTGTCGTTGTTGTAAGTTAGTGTGGTAAGGTTATATTTAACTTCGTTCACCGTCCACTTTTTGGTGAAACTCATTATCTCATATCCTGGTAGGGATGGAAAAACAAAATCTATAATTCAATTAATGTATCAAATAATGAATTGCAAGGAAAAGGAAATCATTTCAATTAATTGCACGATATTGATCGATTAATCACCCCTTTCACCTATTACTACTAGTCAACTAATTTCTACCAAAATCGGAGCATTATATACACAATCTTACGTCCCTCATAAAAGCAAATATTCAAACTCATCTGAACTTTCCCTTCCACTATTTTCATATAAATCAAAAAATTGTTATATGTGACCTGATCTACGAAAAGGGAGCAAACGTGCGAAAACTAGTTTTCTGGGAAACAGCTGTTAAAAATAATAATAATAAATAATCAACTTAATAGTGAAAAGTGATTTTTTGATACCTAAGCCCCCTATCCGTAGACCAGGTCACATATATTTTTTCATATTAATAATATGAGGACCCTAGTGAACAGGGCTGATATGATATCTAATATATCGACCAATAGGTGTGATACATAGCAATAAATTAACGTATAATGTTGGCTATACCGAAAGTTGGACAGGAGTTTGGTTCAAATCAGTGCACGGATTATTTCATATAGTAAAATACATATAATTTTCTTATCAACTTTATTGTAAGTAGATTAGTCAAAGTGTGAGTAACCTTAATTATATTGCTTGACTTTAATATGTGTAACATTTTTATGAAATTACCATCTTCTCTTGGCCACTATTGATATATTGATTTTTCCTTCATGTACTCAATATATTACATATAGTGCCTTTAAGTTTAGTTTAGATGTTGTTGTTGTTGTTGCCTTAGCGACAAAATTCTGCCGAGTTGACAGTCCATGACCGGTTCAAAACCCCGGTCCATTCCGGTTACGTAGACCCCACTGTCGTGGTAATGGGCTTAGTTTCGATCGCTTATATCGGCAAGATAATTCAGTTGATTGAAGGGGGAATATTTTAATTAGCTTTGTGTCAAATTTGTGATACGGATATGTACCTTTCCAAAATACTAATATAATATGTTGAATACAGTGATATCAGTTGGTTGGGTTGATTTTAATAAATATTTCGGAAATGAAAGGAAAGCATTCAGATACTTAAAGTTATAAGTAAATAAGATGCCAAATATGACTGTAATACTTCAAAAATTTCATTGAATATCGAATACCAAATTTTTATGCTACATACATTTTTATCGTCCAATACCCGAAAATATATTTCCGTTTGTGATCCTTGCAGTATGCACCTAGTAATAAGTACAGAGCGTTGTTGGGTTTGGTTTTACATATATAAATATGTATGTACATAGTATATACATCAAATTAGTTGATCAAAATATGCAAAAAAAAAATGATTTACTGGTGTATTGCTGAATGTCGAACCACCCTTTCATCTGTCAGAGGAGTTATATTACCATAAATATGAAATATAGGAATCAAGGCTCTCTTTGCCTGTTACAAATGTAGCAATATTTCACACTGTTTTGAAATAAGAACACCTTAAGAAATACTTATTGACTCTTATTTCACAATATACTATAGTACATTTATAATTTCTGAGTATCGAAAATCTTTTTCGCACTAAATACAAGTTTTTTAAGTTTAACCTTTTTTATTTTTAATTAAAACGCATTTATTGGTTTTCCTGTCGATGATGTATTTATGATATATAAATAAATAATTATATGATTTCATTAAAATATTACTTCCTTTAACATATATCTCAATTATGATCTCAAATATATATACCTAGAAATTAGTGGCGTGAGCGGAAATAACAGTTATTTGTTATCGAAAATAAAACCACAAGAACACATTGTACGTGATCTTAACGGTTGAACTTTTAAATATACAATTTACTATATACATACATATGTACATATATGTATATTTAGAACCGAAAAAGGATATTGCTCATACCAATACTTTAACTTCTAAAAAGAAGTGATTAAGAACATAACGCGCCACAGTTACTTTAAACAGGCACCGGAACCATCCATTTCCACTTTAAATTTGTCACACCACACTCATTGCTTGCTGCGTGCAAAATAATGATTCGCGCTTGGAGCACAGATTTTGTTGTTGTAAGATCATGCCATTAATGCATTGGTTTTCAGTACAACTGTACTCGATGGATTCGCCTATGACAAGAATATAATAAATGCAAAAATCATATGCCAAATTTAGATGACGCTAAGGTAATGGTATGCATTATAAGTTTCTAAAACTAAGTGAAATCATTAATGAGGAATGCTGCCGACAACAACCCATCAAATATCATAGAAGCAAACAGTTGCTAAAAAACGAAAGAAAAATGACTGTCTCAAGAGAAAAGATTGGTGTGGCAAAACTTCCCAGCCGCTGTTTTCCAAATTGTTTTCTTTATAGAAACTTATTGGCCGACTACACATAGGCCAACAATTTGGAAAACAGCAGCTGTGAAGTTTTGCGCCACACCAGTCTTTCCTGTTCTGATTGCCATTTTTTTCGCACGAATATAATTCTACACCCAATGTCATATATTGCTAAGCACTTATAATTATTTTGATGTGACATTTGGCACCCAATTCTCGACGGTTTTCAAGCATAAATCGGCCGATACTGCTGCAATTTTACATTCGATATTCGTACGAAGTTCATCAATCGTCGCTGGCTTGTTGGCATAGGCTATTACGTAACGTAACCCCAGGAAATAGTCTAACGGCGTCAAATCGCACAATCGAGGCCGCACATACTGTCCAAGTCCAGACTCGTATCATCCAATTCAAGCCAAAGATATTCGGTTATTATTGAGCGGTAGCGATTCCCATTCATAGTAACTTGCCGTTCTTGATCATATAGAAAGATGTACGATTCAATAACGCCGCTGGGGCATGGGGTAATTTTTTCAGGATGCAATGGTAACTCATCGAATCCATGTGGATTGCTGCATGACCAATAATGCATATTTTGCTTATTGACGAAGCTATTCAGCCAGAAATGAGCCTCATCGCTGAAGATGATTTTTTGATAAAAATCCGGATCATTTTTAAGTTGTTGCTCATCCCAATTCACGAACATGCGACGATTCTGGTGGTCAAGTGGCTTCCTTGCTTTGATCTTGTAAGGATGTAGGCCAAGATGTTTTCGCTTAATTCACTACAACGACGTCACAGAGATGCCTAACGCTTGAAAACGACTTGGGAGAGGCTGATTTGGGTTTTCCTCAATTGACGCGCTAGCGGCAGCAATATTCTCAACACTACAGACACTTCTTTATTTCACTGGCACTGAAACATTCTGTACTGTGTCTGTGGATTCAAAGTTTTCCACTAGACGCTCAATTTTTGTTCTGACAGGACTATTATGACGACCATAAATTGGACGTAGCGCCCTTAAAGTTGACGACACTGACTCCGAATTTCGGTAGTAAATTTTAATAACTTTGACTCGTTGTTGCAGCGTATATCTTTACAGAGAAGAGAAAAGAGCGGAAAAAATATGGTGTCGTTGACTGTCTCTATCGGTCTACTTTTTGTAACGTCCCATGAAAAAGCTCTATATATTCAAACGATTCATTTTTAAATAAAAATAAAAATTGTGGATTTCGGATTGTAAAATCGAGAACGAATTAAAATTTAGTAAAGTTTAATGAAATCAAAACAATATATTCCATAGCGATTCTTTAGACAATTTGATCCTAGTAGTTATAATGTATATGTATATGATATGGTTTATGGTGTGTAGATATATTTTCTTTTTGAGAAAATAAGCGTCACTTATGACGATAGGAGACAATGTTCAACGCACTTATTTTATTACATGAATTGAGAACGATGAGGAAGCTTTGCAAAAATCTGTAAAACCTTTCGGCTTAATGGAAGATACCAGTTTTTGTTTGTTCATAACTACGAAATTAGTCACCAAACAGAAAACCCAAAGGTCATTGCAGTGAAGTACATTCAAAGGCAACCTACCGAACCATTTTTATTTGTGTTTGTGGTCACGAAAATAAGTCAAGAATGTGTCAATACTGCAAATTGAAAATTGAAAAGAACAAAATAAGGACATACAAAGCCGCTCATTTAAAATTATAAAAATAAGCAAAATAACAGCTGATCACTGCGTCAGCGCTGCGCTTGCGCACGCCAAAACCGGCCTCTGAAGCTAACCAACATTTGTTGTTGCTGTCTAAACTACATTTGTTATCGTTTGCGATTCACATTCATTCATATTTGGCTTAAACTCACGCTCAATTAATTATTTGAGTATTCGAAGAAAGGAGAGTTAACGCCAACAAGTTGTTAGCGAAATGTTAACGGCAACAGCAACAACGCGAACTTGTCATTCAACTCAAATGCGTTATATTTGTTTATATTTATTTTTCGTTTTTC
Organism: Bactrocera tryoni; assembly: GCF_016617805.1. Lineage (NCBI taxonomy): Eukaryota > Metazoa > Arthropoda > Insecta > Diptera > Tephritidae > Bactrocera > Bactrocera tryoni. The sequence continues at coordinate 35,274,129 of NC_052502.1, read as the reverse complement.
AAAACACAAAATTCTCAATGAATGATGAAATTCTTCGCGCGTTTCGTCAATGAAGAAGCGCACACTTATTCTACTCTTCTTCTTCGTTGTAACACTACGACTCAACACTCGCAAGCTCACCAATGCTAGTAGTGTTGCTTGTGCAAACATTATTGTGCTCACGTGCGTTGCGATTCTCCTTCAACATTCTACTCACTCTGCAACTTGACTTTTTCACTTTTATTATTTTCTATTCATGCTTTTTTTTGGTATTTTTAGTGTTTAGTATTTCATTCATTAGCTATTTTGCACAAACTTTTATTATTTTCTTCATGTCCACCTGTTTTGGCGGCCGGTGTGTGTGTGGTAACGCGTCAAAACGGAAGTAACTCCGCCGCCTTTGCGGCTGTCACAGTAGACGCAACATAGTGTTTACCTGTCTTCCTGCTTTGCTGCCCACCAAAGCCATCAACATACATATACACAAACATGTGAGTACGGATATGTACGTATGTTTTTGCATACTTGCAATATGCGCAATCGCATTTGCACATTGGCGATTTGGCCGATATGTTATTTGCTAAGCAATTTACAGTGGTCCGTCATTAGCAGACAATTGAACTTTTTAGTCTTTAGTATTGTGGAGCTGTGGACATTTAGGTATTGTTACGTATTGTAATTGTAATCCACTGTCAAAAAAGTATATTATTTTTCTTCGCTTTAATGGTTAACGTTTGCAATCAAATATTATTCCAAATATTAGGGAGTTGAAACACTTTTAACCTTAAGTAAGACAGCGATCTTACTACGATTTAGATCTGAAATCTGAAACTCAAATTTATGTTGTGAATTCAAATCAGTGTCTCTGTAGGCCTTATACTGAACTAAGTTTATCTAAAATTTAAAATTTAAATCGATATCTCAAACAGTTGTTGAGTTGCAGTCTTCTAAATTGTAGTCGCTCAGTTCGATCAGCCGCACCAATATGGTCGCCTGGATGTAGTGAAGTAAACGAGGAAGCTACAAACACTGCACTCCGGACTACGACAGGATGTCTCGGGCGCAACAAATCTCAGACATGCACTGACAGCATTTACAGTAGAAGCCATTAACACCATAACCGACTCCTTCTCAGTGAATGGCGTACTTGGAGTCGAACAACCACCCATTGTGGGCGAAGAGCTCGAGTTGACGCGAGAATCGAGAGTGACCCTTGCTCATGTTCGTTCTGGATACTGTAACAGGTTAAACTCCTACTTATCCAAGAAAAACCCTGACATATCAAATATATGACCAGCGTATTTTACTCTGTCCATCTGTATATACGCGAAAAAGTTTTTGAGATATCATTCTGAAATCTCCACCTATTCACTATACCATATAGCTGTCATTCAAACTGGACAATCGGAATAAAGTGCTTGTATGGAAAAATGTTTCACTTGAAGAGATACATATCTTCATCAAATTTGACGCGTGTTACTATCCAAAGCAAAGATGTATTCTCCGAAGGAATGATTCAGATCAAGTCACTATAGCATATAGCAGCCATAAAAATTGACCGATTAAAGTTCTTGTAGAGAAGAGAATCTTTTGTATTTGTGAATATTTATGCTTCAGTGTTTTTTTTTGGATTGCCAAATTAGGTCTGCCCCTTAAAAGATATAGATTTTGTATTTAATTCTTATGTTTGTAAGGATTTTAATTATTCTTTTTAATCGCACTTGGAATTTTTTTTTCATATTAAGAAACTTATAGCTCGGTAGTTAAAAGCATTCAGCGACATGGACTGGCTTATGGAATGAATGTGGTTATAAGTGTGGGTAAGCCTTTGTCATAATATAATAAAACTTGTTGGTGGATATGATGCAGTATATAATAACTCTGGCTGTTAGTACCCACTGTGCGCTAATTTCTTCTGTGCATAATTAGAAAGGTTACATAAAAAAATATTATTATTTAACTTTACTATTACTGTTTTTTTATATGCCACAATAACGATCGTAAACTTAATTATTAATCACTTTGATACAATTTAAACCGCTGCATGATATATTTTATTTACGTTTGCGGTCTGCTTTATTTCATAACGAATGAAACGTTTTTATATTTTATATTTTATATTCTTATGTTGCAAATACACAAACACTTATTCACAATTATTTACTGCATTACAATATATGATGAAATCAATATTTTTAAACCAAATAACAAATTATTGCCGAAACTTTGAACGCCGGTAAGAAACAAAAATATACTTGCATGCACTCATGGCGAAGAAAAAAAACTTTTTTTATAAACACTACCGATCAAACAATTACGCGATCAATGCAATACAGAAGAGACAAAGCAACTAAAACAGCGATTGGACTAAAGAATACAACTGAGTATATTTCAGACGCAGGCATAATGTGCAAAAAATAAGTGAAATAATACAAAAAAAAACTGTAAATAAATAAAAATCGTGATAAAAGCGCCCAAACGTCAATAAAGTCAATGGTAAACAAGAGACGAAAAACGGATGCGAAATTGCAACAACGGAATGTAGGAAAGCGTGTATAACTAAATAACTATGTATATGCATGTGATTAAAAACTACTATGATATTTACATGTCGCCACGAAGAAGGTGACGTTTGCACACTCTCCCCAAACAATCACACATATTTACTAGATTGTATAGAATACAATGCAACTCGGAAGAAGAGAACTTGTGTGCGTGTTTTTTAGCTCTTTGGCAAATATATTGCAACTTTGTAGAAAAGCTCTCTTCAAACTCTACAAAAATAAAAAAGTTGATTAATTGCAAAAATAATATATTTTCATAAAAAATACTAAATTGTCGCAAAAAAAAAATTATATTTTTTCATATGATATAAAATTCTTGCGTTTAAATACAAACTTTTTCGCTTAACAATAATTTGTCTTTTATAAAAGATCTAATTGGATCTCGTATCCTGAAAAAGCTTCCAAGAAAGTCTCCAAAATCTTCCAAAACGTTTTTTCCCTACCTCCTAAGCCTGTGATGCTCCTTTCGAATAACAGTATGTGACAGTTCTGTTATATGCAATTTATAAATTCCATTCCAAAACCTCACAGACGTCACTAGATTGTTGTATATTGAATATATCTTGGATACATCAAGTAAGTACTTGAATCAAGTGATGGTTTCGTAATAGGATGGCCATTATAACCCAATCATTGCCGACCGCCTGCCATCACAAAATAATGTTCAACTAGGTATTCTAATGCAATGAAATATTGTAACACAGTTCAGTTCTTATCCAAGGCTAGCAAGGTATTCTCGGCTAGTATGAAAGCATATACTCATAGCTCATAGCTGCTTATTTTTTTGTCATCACAGAATGTCAACTTTATTGAGTTGCAGAAAAATTATTAATTTATTTTGTAGAAACCGCAAACTTATGCCCTCACTTAACATGGCACACTTAGTATGACAGCCGCAAACAAAGCAATTTTTGGCAATAAAATAACAATTAAATCCATTGTTTTAAACTTTTGAGAGTATTTTAATCACGGTTTGAAAATACACAGTAAAATTTAAAAATAGTACATAATAATATAACGGCGCTAAGAAACGTCCTCCACTGCTAGAGTGATTTCGGCTTTCTCAAATGTTGATAAAAACTAAAAAAAAAAAAAAATCTCCACTATATTATGTTATCCATAAAATGACTGACGGTCGAAAAAATTCAAAATTTGAAAATATTTCGGATTTTAAAAAATCTTGAATTTTATTCAAAGTTTTGGTCGTTTTGGTTTGCCGAAATTTGATTTTTGTTCAGTTCACATAGATCATTGTATGAAGAACTATATATAGAAAATTCGATTTTTGTTCAGATCACAGAGCAATTGGTCATTGTATGGAGAATTATATATAGAACATGCAGAAAAAACAGTAATCGGATCAATTGAAAAATGTAGGCATTTGAAGATTAAGTTGAATGTACTGACTGGCTACACCTTAGAAAGCCATAACTGAAAACTATTAGAGATATCGATTTAAAGTGTAAGTAATTTATTTTTAAAGAGCTATCTACCTAACGAAGTATAGCATAAAATCGATTTTTCTACAATTTCACACTAGCTGTGCCCCTTAATTTGCATTGATAATTTTTAGCTAATCCAGATCAAGAGCAAAATTAACCTGAGTTTTCCAAACCAATTTAGATGAATAAGTCAAATAGAAAATAGAAATAGATAAGTCATGTAGAAAATACAGCTCTCTTAGAGTTTCCCTTAAAAAACACAAAATTTCTTTGTGGTTAATTCGGAAATTTTTTAATGGTAGGTTTTGGCACACTCTTAGTAGCTGGGTTGTCCATTTGGCGTTTTATTGTTTACTTCATTGAAATATCCACAAAAACTGAAAAAAACTACACTTTTGTACATTACGTTACATTTTAGGGGTTATTTCCTTATTGTACTGTATCATAATAATTCATATGATTTTAGTTGTGGTTTGACTGTGCCTTATCAGTGACGTATATTTTGGTCTGATACTCAGTGGCAAATATATTAACCGTAAACAAATATTAAGTTGAGCAAATTTAACTGAATCATGTAAAATATTGAACAGATCACATAGGGGTAGGATATCGATTTAAAGCTTTAGCATTTTATTTTTAAAGGCTTACTAACCTAACTAAATATAGCAGAAATCGATTTTTTTACAATTTTACACTAGTTGTGCCTCTTAAATTAATTAATCAAAACCTTCATTTTCAAAACCAATTTAGATGAATAAATCAAACTGTTAATAGAGATGCGAGGTATTTCAATATTGTTGAAAAAATTAAATATTTACGTCATATAGTACATAATACTCTCTTAGAGTTCCGCTTAAGAAATTAAAAAAATCTTTGTGGTTAGTTTGGAAATTATTTTTCATTTGGTGGGTTTTAACACACATAGTATTTATGGTAATTATAATTAGTAGCTGGGTTGTCCATTTCGTGTTTTCTTGTTTAATTCATTGAAATACCCACAAAATCTGAAAAAACTACACTTTTGTACAGTACATTACATTTTAGGGGTTATTTCCTTATTGTACTGTATCATAATAAATCAAGTGATTTTAATATTATTGTGGATTGACTGCGCTTTATCAGTGACGTATGCTTTGGTCTGATACTCAATGGTAAATATACTCGTACTAACCGTAACTAAATATTAAGTTGAGCGGTTTTAACTGAATCACGTTAAATGTGGGAAATTAAAAATGTTTGCGGATGTTTATAAGAATCTTACCAAGAATACAATTTTATACGCAAATTGTGATTGATAGGGAAAACCAAATGCCGGAAGTAAACGCATATGTACAGTAAGTTTCAATTAAAATTTGGGGTTGTGGCTGCTTATGACGCAAGTAAGAAACGCCAACGACAAAATTATGGACTAGAAACAACTAACTAAGTGAATATTATGTCTATTTCTATATTTACATGACTAAATTTTTATAAAAATAGTATAATTTGGCTAAGCTCGAGAACAAAGAACCGAAAAATCTTTACCAATGAGTATTTGTTGTGGGTTTACATATCCAAAACTGACTTGGATTTTTATCCAAACAAGTACTGTAAACTTGTCAGCATTCTTCCAAATAATTTCAAGTCAGCAACAACAGCACAGGGAACGAATTGTAGAAAAACTCAGCAGAGGTAAAGGTTTGAGATTGTCGTTTTGATAGATTTATTTAGTGCCTTAATGATAGGCTTATTGTGTTTAGTAAAAAGAAATATTCAGGCATTGAATTCATGCAAGAGTTCGGAAAATTGTTGGCTTGCGCTTATTTGGTTAAAAAATTCTATTAAACTATTCAAAGACATGATTTCCAATATAATTGCTTATTTCATGTGACAAATAACAACTGTTTCGAAAATAAATGTGTGCTTTGAGATACAAACAAATTTACTTTGATAACTTAAAAAAATTGTGAAATAGCAAAATAGACAATATCTAAGCTCATATCACTCCCACTAGTAGCCCTAACACATGAATGAGTCAGTTTGCATGTAAAAATCTGAAAAATTTCCCTTTTTCCCACAACGGCATGCATTTCTTGCAATCTGTCAACATTGTCTCCATGTTATATGGTAATATGGAATTCGTACGCGTGTCACAAGCCGCAAAGCGCAAGTGTGACGCGCGACTGGCGCGCAGCGGCCAAACCACAGAAGCGAAAAAGTCCACTGTTTGCGAGTGCCAAAGTGCCAAAGAGCACTTGATATTTGATTACACAAATTAGTATTGCATGACAAATAGGCGAGCATAGCTACAAAGGTACAGAAGATCAGCGATGAGCGCCTTGCAAGCGCAAACAAAAGAGCGCGCCAAGTCATACTAGACAAAACGATAGATAAAAAGACTTACATATATACATATACAAAATGTAGAATAGCAAACGCGCTCTTCGCGCTGCGAATCATATGCGCCTTTTAGCGCTAACTACCAATATGTTTAATAGACGAATAGCGCTAATACGAGTAAATCGTTACACCTACCCCAATGCGCGCCTCTGCAGCTCAATCAACCAAGTTATGAATGAAAACGTAAACGTAAAACCCCCACAACTGTGCCAATATGTAGCGTACGAGTGTGTTGATATGTATGTCAACTGGCCGTTTGGCGGCTTGACAAGCAAGTGTAAAAAATACTTAATTCACTTCGTTAAACCTGTTGAGCGCACAGCGCGCGCGCACTATCACCTCGTCGGCTTAAGTCAAGACGGGTTTTATTTTCGCGTGGCGTTGCCGCTTTGCACCGACAATAGACCACTTATTTATTTACTTTTGTGTGTTTGTAGTTTGGGGTTTTTCAAACAACCAGCCTCTTTAATTTTTTCCCCCAAGTTTCATTGCTACTAAATTACATCTTTGAATTTCAATTAATTTCACAATTTAAAGTAATCGTCACAACATAGCATTTAGCGCGCTAACTAGTTGTAATATATGTATGTATGATATGATAGAATTACAATTGCAAATATTATATACGCAAACATACATATGTAATTAGTTTGAAGCTTGGGAGTGTGTTGCTCAGCAATAATGTCAATTTTGAAATTTGGAGAGCGTGTCTATAAAAAAAACGTTTGGGAACTTTATTTTTATTACAATTTGTTGCTGTTGTTGTTGTTATCTATGTATATTGCCACCGGCTAATCTCGAAAACCTGTTGCACTTCATTTGCGACTGGTTACCTACTGGCGCTGTCAGTAGCAGGCTGACAACGGCTGGCTGTCGATGACGCGCTGTTATTTAGCGTTAATTTTCACATATTTCCGATGAATGAAAAAAAGTAAAAAAACAACAACAGTAGAAATAAAAAAAATTACAAAGTGAAGGCGACAGGTACGCTTTTTTCGGGTCTATTGTGATTGTAGTGACGTCAGTAGCATCAACAACTTATTTTACTGATTTGCTTTTTCGGTTTATGCTTTTGACTGATTGACAATGCCGTTACGGTGTAGACAGTTGTGAAGAGATAACAGCTCACTGTCATTTTTTTACCAATTCGAGTAGCATGCTCGACATGTTTACATAGATATGTAAGTACTTACATACATACATACAAACATACATTCATACATACATATGTACGTCTGGTTGGGTGAATTTATATGTCTTGAATATATACTTCAAAAACATAAATATTCAGGTACTTATCAGCTCTTCAAATTTGACCCCGACTAATAATAAAAATATATTTTCACTTATTTTGATACAAATCTTTATTATGGACTTCAAATAGGCTCCTTTTGGGCCGATACAAGCCAATGCTGAAACCATTTTTTCATACATACATTTGTTACAAGTTACGGCTAAGTTAGTTCTTCGGCTCATTTTTAGAGCGCCATTCACTAGATTGTTTGAAAATTTCGGTGTCATATTTATAAACCCAAGCTTCTTTGCCAGTAATGATGTATTTGAATGTAGGATCTTTAATTCTGTTGTCCAGCATCTCTTTTGTGACCTCTAATCAACGTCGATTTTGCAAAAAATACAGGTCTTTTGGTACGAGTCTAGCGATGTCACGCTTCATAGCCAAAACATTAACCAAAAAATGTTATGTTTTTCCATAGAAGGTGTTGTGATCTGCTGCTGTCTCTCTGATACCAACACGATTACTTATTTGCACTATTTATTTAACTTTTTCGTTGTTAACAGAGGTGAATGGACGATTCGCATGAGGTTTTCGATGAATTCACGGATTGAAGTAATCTCGTTGTTAACTTTTTTACATTTTTTAATGTATCGATTGGTATCGGTCCGGATAAAATTTGATTATATCGGATGGTACTATATGTAAATTTGACTTTAACGGGCTATATACACTTGTAATTGTAGGTAAAATAGAAGTGTTTTAAATGCGTTTTCCCAAAGTATATCTTTTTGAGATTAATTCTTCCAAGAAAGATCTGAACAGCAGAGCCAAAAGCACAGCTGTCGACAGTGCGCATGTACCTCCAAGTACTTGCCATCACTTTAAGCGGTTACATGAGTTTCCTCGGGCTCGGGCTCGGGCTCGGGTAAAAAACCGCCTTTTTCAACAATTTTTTATCATATTAAAAATGAAATATCTTACATTTTTTTTTGTTACAAATACATAGTATATTAGGTTGTTCCGTCTCTTTGTCTTTTTGTCTTTTGAATTTCGCCACTATGTATAAAGCGCTATAGAGCTCATATCTGGACCTTGAAAGGTCTTGACATAACCTATGAAACGACGCTATGCAGATTAGTTTGGATATTGCGTTCAACAGTTATAGACGGATAAACATGGAGTTCATTAACGTCTAAATTAGTTCTATTTTAAAGTTTTCCTTCATTAAAGGCAAATCCTCTAGAGAAACGTTAAGTAAGATTAATGGGGTTTTGGGGGATGGTACTCTATCACTTCCAACTGCAGAGGAATGATTTTGACGATTCAGAGCGGGTGAAAACGACACCAGGGATAAGCCGGCCTGTGGCGTCGAATACCGATCAAATTATGGGAAACATCGAGTTAGACCGGTATGTGGCATCTCGTGGCATAGCCCAAAAGATAGAAGTTAGTCACCAAACGATTTTAAACCAACTGCAGAAGGCTGGATACACAAAACAGCTTGATGTTTGGGTGCCGCATGATTTGACGAAAAAAAACCTTCTGGACCGAATCAACGCCTGCGATATTCTGCTAAAACGGAAAGAACTCGACCCATTTTTCAATCGGATGGTGACTGCCGATGAAAAATGGATCACATGCGACATAATCAAGCGAAAACGGTCCTGGTCGAAGGCCGGCAAATCTACTCAAACAGCGGCCAAGCCGGGAATGACGGCCAGGAAGGTTTTGCTGTGTGTTTGGTGGGATTCGAAGGGAATCATCCACTATGAGCTGCTCCCATATGGTCAGACAGGCGATCGACCAGAAGCGTCCAGATCGGATGGGATGTTTTATCGCTTCCACCATATAGCCCGGACATATCGCCAAGTGATTACCACCAGTTCCTGTCCATGGCGAACGCCCTTGTTGTTGTGTGAAAAGTGGCTATCCGAGTTCTTCGCAAATAAGGAGGGGGGATTCTACGAAGAGGGTATTATGAAGTTGCCGTCTAGATGGAAACAGATTATCGAACGAAACGGCGCATATTTGAACTAAATCCGACCACTGCAACACTTTTTATAAAATTGTTGGGAAAAAATATTTTATATTCGGCCATTGCGACGCCATCGGAAAAAAGATGCGCCTGCGCTGGCAAGATAACTTCTTACGGGATCATCTAAAGTACCACATAGGTTTATTGAACACCTTACCTTAGAACTTGGACGAAGGAAAAAGTACTGAAAATCGGATTTTTAGCAGACATATTTGCAAAAACATTAAACTTTCAGTGAAAATTTCCCAATTTTTTTTTAAAGAGTTATAATAAAAAAAATCTTTTATCCAAGTCTTTAAAAATTGTATCGCATAGATATGTGTAAAAGTTCATGAAAATCGGTTGAGTTGTTCTTGGGAAATCTTACCAACCGATTTCAAAAACATAGTTTCAAGAAAAAGGGGTTTAAAGAAGGCGCACTCAACCTAGTTCTCAAAGCTGTATCTCCGAAACTATTACTTGGATCAACCTGAAATATTGATAATATTCTACAAATGTTTTAGAATTTAATAAAACAATAAAATATCTATAGTTTCAAATCTGTAAACCTATGTAACCCCTTAAACGCGATTATCTCAAAATTATGTTTTCCAAAAAGTTCCCTTGCGCTGAGCAATTTTTCTCAAAGGCCATGTACCTATCGATCTATTTTTTGAAGGCTACTGAAAAACTGTAATAGTATATCATATTTGAATGAAGAAATTTTCATTAGAATTGTAAGTTTTGATTTTTGACAAAAAACCTGAATATAGAGACCTTCCAAAATCATATTTTTCTGTAAAGTAATCACTATTTGTGTAAGAATGTTTACTTTGCCAAGTCCTTCGTATAAACTGTTATTTTATTTGATTGGAGGTTCCATCCCCTGAATGGTGTTTGTTTACTTAAAAACACCATTTCTTCAAAAACCCGGTTTTTCAGAGAATTATATTATAGGGAAAAATTTTATTTTATAATGTAAAAACTATCTTCATCTTATCAGCTAAATTTAGTGCTTACTAATTTTCTCGTTTCGAAAATAAGCTTTCTATTACGATCCCTAGCACCACTTACGATCGTTTTCCTATGGTTAATCAGTTAGCTGTCAATGAAGTTAAGTATAACAAGTAAGAAAGGGCTAATTTCGGGTGCAACCGAACATTTTGTACTCTTACAACTTGCAAGAATCAAAGGCAGGGAAATTCCTTAAGATGTAAAACGACAATCGTATTAACTCATAAACCGACATCAAACGAAACTCATTATATGTAGTATATGGGAGTTGAGGTAATATCGACTTCATTTTTATTTTTGGTAATTTTCATTGAGATAACTCAAATATTAGCCGATATATGCAGTATAAAGTCACCTGGAAGCTCGAATATGTTCGAAGTATTAACCCAATTCAACCCATTTCTGATACACAAAAATACCATTGTCAGGAAAGGACTCTGTCTGAATTTCAATTGTATATCTTACAGAAGTTTTAACCCGTTACATCAAGTGCTTCCTGATTTGTGGTCTGGAAATTGCATTTGGAATTGGTTTTGGTCCGCTTTCGCCCATTTTCACACCGTGATGTGGCAATATGAAAAGAATGCCACGTACCAAACTTAGGCGAAATCGGTCGATCGAGTCCGGTTCGAAAAATAAGGTGACATTTGAATTTAAACTGCGCGCGTCAAAGGATTTGGAGAATTATTTTTTTTTTAGGTTGGTAGTACTGTCAGTCACATTTATGTCAAATTTCATGTCAAAATATTCATTAGTGTTTGAGATACGTGTCGTTTGCTAAAAGTGAGTTTTTCGTTTTTTGCGATGTCGAAATTTGTTGAGCAAATAATTTGCATTCAATTTTGTTTACGGAATCAATTTTCTGCTGCGTATACGTTGAGGATGGTGCAGAAAGCCTTTGGTGATGAGGCTATGTCTAAAAAAATGTTTACAAGTGGTATAGTGAGTTCCAAGCCGGCCGTGAACGTGTCGAAGACGAAGAGCGTCCAGGGCGACCATCAACCTCAACCGACGAAGCTCACGATCAACAAATCAAAGATTTGGTCCTGAAAAACCGTCGATTAGCAATTAGAGACCTCCCTGATGAAGTTGGCATATCGAAAGGCTCAGCCAATACCATTTTGAAGGATGTTTTGGGCCTCAAGCGCGTCAAATCTCGACTGGTACCGAAAACATTGAATTTTTTGTAAAAAAGGCGTCGCGATGAAGTGTGTGAAACGATGCTTTCCGACTACCATGCTTACGACCCCGAAACAACCGATCAATCGAGCGAATATCGTGCCAAAAGAGAGCCGATACCAAAAAAATCGCGCCAAAGTCGCTCAAAAATCAGGGTCATGTTGACTGTTATCTTCGGTTATCGTGGTGTTGTGCATTATGAATTCCTTCCAACTGGTCAAACAGTCAACAAGGAATATTATTTGAACGTTATGCGTCGTTTGCGTAACGCTATCCGCCTAAAAAGGCCGGAATTGAGGAATGACAATTCTTGGTTTTTACACCACGATAATGCACCATCCCATACTGCCCTCGTAATTCGTGATCATTTCGCCAAAAACGTTCCGCATCCACCGTATTCACCTGATCTGGCGCCGTGGGACTTCTGGCTGTTCACCAAGCTCAAAAGACTGCTCCGGGGACATCGTTTTTATACGATAGAGGAGATTCAAGCCGCAGCGAAGACGGAACTGAAGGTCATACCGGAAAGTGACTGCAACCAGTGTTTCGAAGATTGGATAATCCGTTGGCATAAGTGCATTGCATCGGGAGGGGATTACTTTAAAGGGGATGAAATTGATTTGGAAGAATAAATAAAGAATTTTCAAAATAAATACAATGTCACCTTATTTTTTGGGCACAGGAAATGAGAGGGGTTAACTTCCGATTGCATCCATTTTCACACTGTTGGTAAGAGTTTATATAATATTTAGTAGTTTAGGAGATATGTAAGTATATTAAGGGGCTATACCAGTGTGCCATTTTCAGAAAAAAGTGTTTTTTTTACTTTTTCGATAGTTTATATTTCCAATAATATCCTGTGTTATGGGCAAGGTCGTATCTTGAATAGTTTTTGGATGGCAGCGTTCTAAAGAGCGATCGCTCGGAGGTTCAAACATATAAATAAGTAAAACTTTAAACGCGTTTTTCTCGAAACGACATTTTTCAAAATTGCTGACATCATAACCCAACCAGAAATTAGCCGATCGACTTCAAATTAAAACTGAGTATTGCTGAATACATTTACTATACAATGATTAACGATTCTTTTTTACTTTAAAAACGATTTTTTTTTCAAAATTGCGCTTATTTGTCAAGTTTTGATATTTTTCAAAGATCGTAAGTCATTGTATAGAAAACATCTTTAATTTTAATAATCTTTTTGAATTTTTTTGTTTCAGCTACTCATTCGACCGGATTCATGTCAGCAGTTGGAGCACTTTTTTTTGGTATCTCCGATGACTGCACATAACTCCGTTATTTATCAATATTTTTGTAAGAAAAAAACCTTAAATATAGCTGAAAATATACCTTATTACGTTCAAAGAAATTCGAAACATTCAATTGAGTACTCTTTTTAAAAAAAAATTCACGAAAATCGCCTAATTTTTCATGCGTTACACTGGTATAGCCTCCTAAACTTATTACAGGGCAGGGCAATGACCACTTTTTCAAAATTTTTGCCCATAAGTTATCCTCGCTACAGTGATTCCCTGCGCCAAATTACATTTTTATATCTTAATTTAGTGCTTAGTTATGTACTTAAGGAACCTGCGTACCAAGTTTCATCAAGATATCTCAATTTTTACTCAAGACGGTCGGACAGACGGATGGACGGACAGGCAGACATTCACCTGGATTTCAACTTTTCTCGTCATCTGGAAAATTTATATATTGAAAGAGTATAAAAAAGGACAAAAAAACGATTTCCATAATTTTCAGAACTTGTTAAAATTAATAAATTTTCCTCAGTTCTTAAAAATTAAATGTGGGTATCTATGTACATACAGAGTATACGAACAAGAACGAGGTGATGTTAAAGTGAACTTAACCACTATATGTACTTTAGTCAAAATTAGTACTTTTTTATTTGTTATGGAGATAACTTTATACTATTTATAATTTCAACAAAATTACGGCCAGTTGCATATCTCCACCCGCTTACGTCAATTTTTGATGACCTGGTGCAGTATTCCGCCTGGGATTTCGGCTAAAGTGTGTTAATTTAACTTTGAGCTCCTTGAGCGTTGCTGCTTGATTGTCGTAAACTTTTGACTTAACATACCCCAGAGAAAATCATCATTTAGCTGGCCATTAACGAGTCGCCAAACTTTACTCGCAATGTATACATGTTCAGCTGCGAAACATGAAGCGGCGCATCCTCTGGTTAGAAATAGAGATAAGCCGGGTCGATTTTATCAAATTACAAAAAAACAGTCATCGTGTTACAACGCTCGCTATTGATGGTAACGGCCTTTCCTGTCTCATTTCGAAAGAAATAATGTCCGATGTTACCGTTATACCACAGTCCGCGCCAAGCGGTAAATTTTTAGGGGTGAAATTGCATTTCCTGAATCACACGAGGATTTCAGTCGTTTCAATAGCGACAATTTTGTTTGTAGACGAAGCCAATAACCCAGAAAAGGGTCTCATTTGAGAAGATGATTTTTCGATGAACAGTAGCCTGCGGAGAACGTGAATTGGCATAATACATAATCTTGGAGCTGTCAAAATCACGTCATCCCTATTGATGGATGCTGTCTATACCATATTCCTATTTAATAAGAAGTGTTCTTTCTAACCAATTTAAGAAATACTCTTAAAATTGATTTGTTTTGTCAATTATTTATCTATTGCTTATTACTCAACATTGCATTATTATCATCTACATTGTATTGTTATGTATCTTAAGTAAGTTAACTGCGTGGCATGCCATTCATACCCCGTTGTATGCATTGAAGATCTAGCTATATCATGCAACCTCTTCAAACATTTCACGTGAACATACGCTGAACAGTTAGTAGCTAGTAGTTAGTTGAAGTGCAGTTAGTTAATATTTTAGCGATTTGATCACATGATTGTTAGTTCAGCTACTTATGACTGCTGTCATGGGGTGGGACAGTCCCCCACTCTGTCGAATGACCAGAATTCTTTGAAATTCGGTGCAATAAAGTAGGAGTCATGTATTGTTTCTGGGGAACAGCCATAGTAGATCATTTGAAATTACTTGGCAATTATTCGATGACGTCGTTTTAGAAATATAATAATTCAAATAAGTTAGTATTAACTGATGCGGTTTTATGGAGTGGCTGTAGATCTTGATTAAATCCTATTTGACAATAAAATCTGTAACAATAATTAAACATTCGCAGACACTATAATTGTGAATATTCTAACAGGTGTGTTGTTTTCGTCAAGAGGAAAAGCTGAAGCTTAAATCATACAGTTAGAAGAGTAGTGCTTGGTATGCAACAAGTTTCTACAGAGTATTACTTGTATATGTAGTTTTGTTCACCTAACGGTTGTACGTATCACCTAAAACTAATCGAGATAGATATAGGAATATACATATATATAAATGATGAGGATGACGAGACGAGTTGAACTCCAAGTGACTGTACTTGTATGTCTGTCGGTTCGTCCGTGCAAGCTGTAACTTGAGTAAAAATTGAGAAACCATATCTCAATAAAACTTGGTATGCGCGTTTCTTGGCGATAAAAAAGGTACAAGTTCGTAGATGGTCGCAATCGGATCTGTGCCACACGCACAAAACGCCAATAACCAAAATCCTATAAAGTACCAAAACTAAGCACTAAATTCAGAAATAGAACTGTTTTTGGTGTAAAGGATCGCAGTAGCAAGAGGCACCTGGGGGCAAAAAAATTTTAAAAGGTGGGTATGGCCTCGCCCTCTAATATGTTTAATATAATATACAAAAACCAATCCTACCACAAATATTATGAGAGCTCCTACCGACAGTGTGAAAATTGATGAAATCGGAAGGTAACCCCCATCACTCCCCATACGGTACGGTTAAAAACTATTAAAAGCGCCTAAATCAATAATTAAATACTCCAAAAACATTAAATTTTACCTCCGATATATTACGAGAAGACTTTATGGGAGCCGGTGTGAAAATTGGACGATGGGCACGGCACTGCTCACTTTATGGTGAAATCACATACATATGTATCTCCGGACTCGATCGACCGATTTCAACTAAATTTAGTATGTGTAATTCTTCTGATGTCCCTATATGACAGTGCGAAAATGAGTGAAATTGGACTACAATCACGCCTACTTTCCATATACCACAATTTTAAATTCCATTTGATGCTTTCACTTTCCGGTAACTAAAATCAAGATTTACGAACATCGGGCTGACTTTACTCCATATGATTGGTGATTGCGTGTGATGTACTTAATGAAACCCAGTAAATATTTTTTATGTGGCATGATAATATAAGGTTGTCAAATATCTCCCTTCCGCTTTTTTGCTATTTATTCAGTGCTTTATAAAAAGTGTTACAGCGATCGGATTTAGTTCAAATATGCGCCGTTTCGTTTCATAATCTATTACCATCTAGACGGCAACTAGATAATACCCCCCTCATAGAAGCCCATCTCCTTATTTGCGATGAAATGGGACAGCCAGTTTTCACAAGCCTCTTTTGAGTTCAATTTTTCAACACCAAGAAGGGCGTTCGCCATGGACAGGAACAGGTGATAATCACTTGGCGCTATGTCTGGGCTATCCGTAGCTTCTGACGAGTCATCAACTAAGTGTGTGGTCTGACGTTGTCCTGGTGGAACACTACACCCTTCCTGTTGGGGAATTCTGAACGCTTCTGGTCGATCGCCTGCTTCAAGCGGTCCAGCTGTTCGCAGTTGATGGTACTTGGCCACTGTTTGGGTCGATTCACCGGTATTTGACATTTTTTCGTCGCCAGTCACCATCCGCTTCAAAAATGGGTCGAGTTAGTTCCGTTACGCAGCACATCGCAGGCCTTGATTCGGTCCAGAAGGTTTTTTGCGTCAAATCATGCGGCACTTAAAACATCAAGCTTTTTTGATGATGGTTTAAAATGTTGTGGTGACTAACTCCCATCTTCTGGGTGTCACGAGATGCCACATGCCGGTCTAACTCGATGTTTTCTATGATTTGATCAGTATTCCGCCGGCTGGCTTATCCATGGTGTCGCTTTCACCTGCTCTGAATCGTCAAAATCATTCCTCCGCAGTTCGAAGTGATGGTACTCTATCCCCCAAAACACCATTAATCTCACGAAACGTCTCTCTAGTGGATTTACCTTTAACGAAGGAAAACTTTAAAATAGCGCGAATTTCGGCGTTTGTGAACTCCATGTTTACATGTCTATAACTGTTGAGCGCAATATCCAAACTAATCATGCATAGCGTCGTTGTATAGGTTATGTCAAGACCTTTCAAAGATTTATTTTATAGTATTACCAGATACGAGCTCTATAGCGCTTTATACATAGCCGCGAAATTCAAAAGACAAAAGGGCGGAAGGGAGATATTAATATAATATATAATAGTTAGAATCGGGTCGATACTACCCCAACTCCCATAAGCTACGTTTAATGATTTTAGTTTTTCTAACAATCTTTATAGCGAATATGTCGGTCAGTATATGAGATATATATGTAAACGTACGTTTATATAAAATTACTTGTATTCCGAACCTCTGGTTGACGTTTTACACTTTAAGGTATTTTTCCCGGTATTGATTTCTTCAAGTTGCAAGAGTATAAAATATTTGTTTGCACCAGAACTCAGCCTTTTACTTTTAATTGAATGTAACCCTTTAACGAAATATATTTATATCCTGAATAAGGCATTTTAAATTTGCCACCCTGTTTGTTACTCCCATAAGGTGCCGTTGGTGGTCTTATAAAATATTGATATCTAAATGATCAGAGTGACGAGCTGAGTGTTCCATAGTTTTTGAGATATTGATCTGAATTTTTGTACATGTCCTTTTCTAACCGAGAAGCGGCTCATTTATCGGAACCATCGAAATCGGGCCACTATAGCATGTAGCTGCCATACAAACTGAATGATCGGAATCAAGTGTTTAGATGGAAAACTTTTTTTTATTTAGCAGATATCTTCAAGAGGATGAAGTATTGATATCATCGGCTTCAACACCCGCGCCGTTAGTTCTGCTTTCTCCAGGCTGGACAAGGAAGCACAGAAAATGGGTCTGGCAGTGAACGAGGGCAAGACGAAATATCTCCTGTCATCAAACAAACAGGCGTCGCACTCGCGACTTGGCACTCACGTCACTGTTGACAGTCATAACTTTGAAGTCGTAGATAATTTCGTCTATCTTGGAACCAGCGTAAGCACTACCAACAATGTCAGCCTAGAAATCCAACGCAGGATAACTCTTGCCAACAGGTGCTACTTCGGACTGAGTAGGCAATTGAGAAGCAAAGTCCTCTCTCGACAAACAAAAACCAAACTATATAAGTCACTCATAATTCCCTTCCTGCTGTATGGTGCAGAGTCTTGGACGATGTCAAAAACGGATGAGTCGACGTTGCGAGTTTTCGAGAGAAAAGTTCTGCGAAAGATTTATGGTCCTTTGCGCGTTAGCCACGGCGAATACCGCATTCGATGGAACGATGAGCTGTACGAGATATACGACGACATCGACATAGTTCAGCGAATTAAAAGACAGCGGCTACGCTGGCTAGGTCATGTTGTCCGGATGGACGAAAACACTCCAGCTCTGAAAGTATTCGACGCAGTACCCGCCGGGGGAAGCAGAGGAAGAGGAAGACCTCCACTCCGTTGGAAGGACCAAGTGGAGAAGGACCTCAAATGATGTCGTTGGGCCCAATTGTAACTTAACAAATGCACTTCTGTGCACATACCATCTCACTTTTACACCTCATAGAATGTGAAGAATCCGTTGTAAATAGTGTGAGTGAGAAATTCCTTTCGAATCGGCGTCTACTATATACGCGAGCAAAAGTCTCGTGAAATTTCTTATCAAAATTATAATACCTACTTACTTTCACACCTCATCGAATGGGAGAATTCTTTGTAAATAGTCCGAGTGAGAAATTCCTTTCGAATCGGCGTCTTCTATATACGCGAGCAAAAGTCTCGTGAAATTTGTTATCAAAATTGTAAAACATTAAAGGCATCGATTGTGTGGACAAATAGCATGCGAGCACGGCACAGAAATAATTTTTCCCAAGCCGCTGTTTTCAGAAAAGTGTCTGGAGAAAATCCCAACAGCATAATCAGCAATCAAACAATAATTTCACTTTCAACACTTTGCAATGAATTGCAAAGCAAAAACAAAAGTGATCAGAAGCTCAGCAAAAAAAAAAAATATATAATAATGAAGTAAACATACGGAAACAAATGAAATTCAAATTGAAACAAATTAACAGCCTCATCGACAGCTGCCTTGCTGATTTGATAAAAAGTGCATTGTTCGTGCCGGTTCACGAGTTTCTATAATCACTCTAATGTGCACATATGTATGTATATACATAAAAATATGCATTTGAGTACATATGTACATGCATAAGTGTGCTTTATTGAAGGCGTACACAACGCGCCCACTGTTTCCTGTACACAATCGCACCCTTCAGGAAAATGCACTTTTTTGCCCTACTGGCATTAGCAATGGCAATATGGTGTTCCATATTTGAACAACTGTCTCACGTAAGCATATTAAAATTAGTTAAATTTTTTAAATTAATAATTAAGAAAAAATTAAAAAATTAATAAAAATTTTTGAAAATTAATGAAATTTTTTTTTTTAATTTTTGACACTTGGGATTGAATATTAAATTTTGAGTTTTTAATTCAGCTTTACAATTTAACAGTTTCTTCGAAGATTGTAGCGATACTTTGAACAATAACTCATTACAATTTTCGTGCAGATATCTCATCACATCAAAAAGTCTTCCATACAAGGATTTGATAATCGTTGTAGACTTAATATACCGTATTCAGGGCATAAAAATCGCAACCAAGCTCTCGGGTATTAAAACCAACTACTTATATGTATAGTCTTGTTTATTACATTTTCGGAAAATTTTTAACGCCAGATAATTTAACAAAAATCAAAAATTAGGATATACGAGTACACCCGAAATTGATTAAATATGGATTTATCAGCTAATTAGTTGCCATTCCTACAGTGCTCGCACAACAATCACACATACATACAGCTTATATGACAACCGGTTAAAATGACGTTTCGCTTTAGGTGACGTGATGAGTAGTACACGAAGTAGATATTTTCAATGCAGTTATTGTTTACACACTTATGCACATACATATATGCTATGCACAAAAACAACAATAAATGCAATTATTATCAGCAACACAATCTAATCAATGCATCGATAAGCGAACGCTTTGGCGAATGAACGGTATACGCTTGAAGCTTGTTGTATTACATATGCGTTGTTGTTGTTCCTACAATTAAGTATTTCGCGAATTCGAATATGTTTTCTCGCAATACGTGCCAGTGCGTGGTTTTCCCCACATAACAAATCTTCCAAGCAAACATTATTAGTTCTACCATATTACACACACACACACAGCCCAGTATGCATACACACGCACGTGTTGGGAAGTTAGCAGTGACGGCGGCGTTGACGTTAACAGCTAAGCTAGCTTTGATATACATAAACGCGAGCGGCACTGCTGGCTGACCCGCTTACGTTTGTGGGCCTGTAATTCTCGCATATTACTCTTTGACTCTGCGCACTAAAGTCAGAGCTTGTATGTATAAGTTATGTGTGTATATTAGTATGAACGTGCAAAGTTTGGGTATTTTCGATTAATCTTACTACTAACTGACTAATAATCTAGAGCAGTAGCCTGATTGTTGATTTGGTTTTTTTAACTTATGATTTTTTCGGTGGACGATTCCATGACCAAAACCAGTTTTTCCCCCAAATACCATAGCGGGTTGGTTTATAGTGAGCCAAAAAACGGAAAAATCATGTCGGGAAATATTTTACGTTTCATTCTAAACAAATTCGCCTAAGAGAATAAAGGTCTAATACCGATATTAAGCCAGCGATTTTAACAGCGAAGTTTTTCTACAAATGAAATTTGATTATGATGCTCTATTGATCATTTGTCGGAATTAGTCAGATCGGACAACTATATACCACATCTCGCATACAACCGATAATTTTTATTTTCTAGTTGCCTATCTTTAATTAAAAAACTAAGTGCACGTAGTTTTCCAGAACTGATAAAAAGGAAGAAAATCGGACAACTACGTTTAAGAAATACATTGGACAAAAGTACCCGGAAATTATAAATAAAACGCAAAATATTTTATTATTCATGAATATTAATTTTTCGCCTTCAAAGTGATCGCCACCCGATGTAATACTATACACTTATGCCAACGATTTTTCCAGTCCACGAAGCACCTTTTATGAGGACTTTTTGGGATGGCCTCAGCGCCTTCAGCGAATTTTGTTTAAAAAAAAGGAACCAAATCTGCTTAACACGCTGGTTGATCGATGATATTCAATGCGTTTTGGCTTTAATTCGGTCACAATTGTGAGTCAATGCGATAGTACATTATCACCGTGGGAAATCCAAAATTTCTTCTTCCACAATTCCAACCGTTTTCACGGATGTTCTCACGCCAACTCCTCAATACGACCAAATAAAACTCTTTGTTGACCCTCCATCCCCCTGGAACAAATTTCTGATGTACTAAACCACGAATATCGAAAAAAAAAACAATGAGCATCACTTTGATTTTTGAGCGGCTTTGATGTTTGTTTTTTGGTATTGTTGATTTGTTTGCATGCCAATCTCGGGATTGGATTTCGCACGAAAAAGCGTGTCCAAAGGTATTTGCTTACGGTGCTCTTTTTGAAAAAAAAAATTTACCTTTATCGGGACGAGTCGAACAAAAACTCGTTCCATACCTAAAATATCAACCGAAATCATACGAACGCACTCGCGAGAGATGTCGAGCTCTCTTGCCATCTATCTAACACTTGTCTGATGATTTGAGTAGCTGCTGTATACAAAGTGGCTTACAAATCGCGCTCTAATGTGGCACATTAATTAAGGACTGTCCTACCATCTTAGCAAAGTTCCTTTTTTTAAGTAGCACTTACCTGGGTAATTTAATTGCAATTGCGGTTGCTTTTTTGTCACAATGTTACTCCCATACAAACAATTATTCAGGCAATACGGACAATTTTTTTTGTCTCTTCGAGTTTTTAATAGAAATGGAAAATATTTTTCGAATGCGAGATCAACATTTAGAACTTATTTTATGTCTTTTGCATTGTATATCCTGTTTAAGATGTAAATGTATCAGTCATTTTGCACACTAATTGAATACTACAAAAACAAACAAACTGTTATAATTCCCTTCATTGATCACCTATACTTGATTAAATGCTTAAAAGTAGACAAAACATTAAAATTTGTTCATACATTTTTTAAAACTACAGAGTTGGGGGCCAATCCTGTACGTCATATCAGTAAATAGTTAATCACAAAATTCGCATATTTGTCGCTGACTATTTGCGTTTACACTTAACAGCTTGTTAACGCCCTCATTAGTAAAAAATTTACAACATAAACTCTTAAAAACTATTTTTTTTTTCAATCAATAATAACCTCATTCACATTATGGTTCTGTATATATGCACATTTGTATATACATAAGTAAGGAAAAATGCGCCAACATTTTAGTAGCGCATTAACGCTGCTCTCGAGGACGGCCGTGACGTATGAGGAACTTTTGACAAAGCCAGTACTAATTGTACAATTTTTGTGAGCAAATGCTTGCACCAATTTAAATATTCAATCGGATAGCATAATATAGTTCAAAAAAAAGATAAGTGTTGACAACTATAAAGATGTAGTAAGAATCTTCGACAACAACAACTCATATTAAATGATATTCTTAGAATATACCTAATTTATTGCACTGAATATTAATCATTTGAGCAGTTATTTATAATAACACGGACATACATATCTCTATACCTGTTTATAATTACATGTACATACTATACATATTTATATCCCATAATGTAATTAGAGCAAGACGAAATGTTAACTGTGGAAGCTATAATACCCCTCAGAAATAAGAAAAAGTTTGCATACAAAACATGAATTTGATCGATCAGTTTGTATGTCAGCTATATATCGGATCTAAACCATATATTCACAGATTGTATTTTTGCTTTTAACAATAACTTGACACGCATTGTGTGAAGATGGCTTTTAAAATAAAAAAATTATCCATACAAGATCTTGATTTCCATAGTTCAGTTTGTATGTATATGCTGTATGGACGATTCCAACAAGTAGCAACTTGTGGAGCAAAAGGCGTGCGTTAAATTTTGGATCAACATATCAAAAACTAGCAGAATAGTTTGTCTATATTAAGACAAGCCTAAGCTCGACGTTTTCCTTTTGTGTGTTACAAACTTCGTGGCAAACTTAATATATGCTGTTCAGGGTATAAAAATAGAATCAAATAGAATCGTTGTAGATGAAATAGTGACATCATTTACCTAATAATGACGCAAAGCAAGCAAATAGAAATAACAATAACAATTACGTACTCATTTGTTTACATATGTGAGCACATTTCTATTTTGTATGCATATACGAATACATGTAGCTTTCTTAACACTTTCATGCATCACTAGTTGACCAACTCGTGCCCGTTAAGACGGATACTAGCTCATTCCCATGACTTTCAAGTACAAGTTCAGCTATGACGCACTTGTCACCCACATTGCTGAGCAAAAAAATTGTAAGTACATATTTATGTAATAAATCGAAGGTACACGCAGACAAATCAAAAATGTTTGGCCAACATATTTCTATATACATATGTATATTCTTACAAACGGAAAACAAACACATATGTACATATATTCTTAGCTTTGTCAATATATTTGCTTCGCATAACACATTGAATGTCATAAAAGCTACATATTTCATACTATTTCTGGAATGGAGTAAAAAAAATGTAAAAGAAAATCACACACTTTCTGCAATATTACCATGACATCAGTGATAAAATAATGTTTCCGATGTTGTTTGTACGACATACTCTTTTGTGGAAGAGGGTGTGACTAAATTTAGTGTAAGTATAGTCATTATTTTCAACTTGGATTGGTTTCTCTCACTTTCAATAATAGTATATGTATACAAGAGATTGACGAATAATGCAAACATTTTAATCTAGTCGGACACATATTCCTAGCGTAACTTAACCATAGGCCTTTTCTTCTTCGATGTTGGCTATCAGGAAAGAAAACAAACTTGTATTGGCAGTCAACCAATTCAGGATACGGGAAATAGGTGTGAGATGAGTCAGCTAAAAAGACCTCGTGGGTCATATCCTGCAAGATATATATAACAAGATAAGCTTCATCACCTGGTCAGCACAATAATTGGCACCAGGATAGCACTTCACATCAGTGTTTGACGCTGTTTCAGTGTACTCTGCGTCGTATCGTTACTATAGATAATACATTGTAACAAAAAAGACCCGAAAATTGTAAATAAAAGGTAAAATATTTAATTATTCAACATTTGTCGCCTTCAAAGTTAAACCCATCAGTTATAATACACTTATGCCAACTATTTTTTCAGTCCTCTAAACACTTTTCATAAGCCATTTTTGGAATGGCTTTCAGCTCCTTCAGCGAATTTTGTTTCATCTTTTCAATCCACTGAAAATAAGTTCCAAAGAGCGGCAATTTCAGTTTCGGGTACAAGAAAAAATCACACGAAGCCAAATCTGGTGAATACGGTGGTTGATCGATGGGATTCATTGCGTTTTTGGCTTTAAGCTCGGTCACATCCGTGGCTCGATGCGAAAAAAATGCAGCTTCATCGGGATGAGTCGAGCAAGAACGCGTTTCATACCCAAAATATCCATCAAAATCATTCGAGTGGACTCGAGCTCTCTTGTCATCTCTTTAACGATAGCCTAATAATTTTCAAGCACTATACCCTTTATTTTTTTAATACAAGGTGCGTTCCAAGACTTTTACAGGATTTAAACAGGACTTTTTGAATCTAGCGCCCCTAGCGGCGCCATCTATAAGTCGACTGGTGCGTTAGAATCTTTATCAATTGTTCAGTGTGTATTTCATGTCATTTAATTAATTGGAAGTGAAGTTATTGCGCTTTAAGTGTCAGTATGTTTGTGTTATCGGTGCGAAAATAAGCTTCGAACAAAGAGTCAACATTAAATTATGTTTTAAAATTGGTAAAACTTTTACCGAAACGTTTCAATTGATGAAACGAGTTTATGGCGATGATTGCCTATCCCGTAGCAGAGTGCTCGAGTGGTTTCAACGTTTTCAAAGTGGTCGTGAGGACATAAATGACGATCAACATGTAAGCCAACAACTGTGCGTAAATTCATCAAAAATCATTGAAATTTATGGAAATGGAATTGAACATCTCCAAAACATCGATTTATCGCATTTTGACCAATTATTTGGGCTTACGAAAGGTGTGTGCACGGTTTGTTCCGCACAAATTGACTGACGACCAAAAATTGCTCAGAATCCAACATTCGAAGGACGATTATTTGACCAAAAATCACATCTTAACCATTAACCACTCCCCGTATTCACCTGATTTGGCACCGTGCGACTTCTTCCTTTTCGAAAAAATGCATTTGCCGATGAAAGGAAACCGTTATGCAGACGTAGAGACCATTCAAAAGGCTTGCACCGGCATACTGGCGGCCACACCGGCCAACGAGCTAAAGCACTCGTTCGACATGCTTTTGGACCGTGCAAAATGCTGGAGAAAAGGAAAAGGATACTATTTTGAAAAAAATAAATTGATTTGGCGAAAAAATCATCTGTTCTGTTTTTTTTTTTAAGTGCTGTTTACTTTGGAACACTACAGGTATTATCATCAGTGGAAGGGGTTAAAGGTCGCCCAGAACGAGGCATGTCTTCAACGATCGCTCGACTTTTTTGACTTTGTACCGCTTGTAGGTCTGTTTTTGCTAAAGATGGATCACCATAATCCTCTTCTATTATTCATAAAATTCAAATTTGGTTATAAATACAAAATTTGAGATAAATTATTTGTTCGCTATATTTATGCATTGTAAAAATCGCAACGCATTACCGAGGTGTACCGACTTAAGCAGCTGCTGCAAACAAATTGGTTGACTAATCGCGCTTAAATTTTTCGTTGTAAGTAAAGGCAGCCCTAACAACTTAGATAAATACATTTTTTTGAAATATCATTTACCCGGGGAGTTTAATTACAAATTCCGAGCGCTTTTTTGTCCCAATGTATACCTTACAAAGCTGAAAATTTTATATTTTACAACATCGAACCATTTGTTTTCCTATTTTAAGGATTTTTTAGTATGATGAAAATTGAACATTCGTTTTTCGGTGCATTTAATAATCTTTTACAATTACTATCCAAATCGAATACTCACTTGTGAAAACAGAATGCGAGTAAAATGGAAAAGTACCACGTTTGCCGTTCGTGTGCCTCCATCTGTTGTGTTTCGTCGTCTTGTAAATTCGTTTCTATTTCTCGTTGCTTGCCAAAAGTTTCTTTTTACTTTTCAGATTTTTGTTTTCTTTGCTTGAGTGTGTGTGCGTTTGGTTTGATTTATTATTGTTATTTTCAATTTTTATTTACTTATTTTCAAAAACAAAAAACCGAAAATATTCAATCAGTTCGATAAACGAATGTTTGCCACAATTTTGGACCAAAACGAAAAAGATATTGTACGAATGCGTTTGATCTATTGCTAGCTGAAGCGCCTGCGTCCAGTATTCACTTGTAATTTAACACGTTTTCGCATATATAGTAAATCAAATTCTTAAAACGATATTGTGAAAGTCTTGTCAAAAAGAGGAATTTAGATTTGACATGTTTTTATTAATATGCGATTTTTGATGTCTCAAGTCTAGTATTTGCTACCGTTTATTTTTATAGTCTTTTTCGCTCACTTTGTTTTGTGTTTTTCTTTATTTATTCGGTTTTAAACAACGTTCGTGACAGGTACGCCGCTTTTTTTTATCAATCTTTCGTTTGTTATTTGTTTTTATATCCTTTCTTTTTTTCTTGTTTATAGAGTTATTTATGCTATTATTTATTTTGGTCTTGCGATTCCCAATTGACTCACGTAAACATCAACTTACAATGTTCGTTTTCCTAGACGCACGTGAAGCTTCTTCGAATATTTCGGCTCATTTTCAAGTGTTATAAAAAGAGCACTGCTTTTTTTCTTACTTACATTGCATATGTACATACTTTTGAAAGAATGTTATTCAATTATGTACATACAGTTGTGTTTTTATAAAGCAAAAGTTACAAAACCCGTCTTAATTAAGGAAAGCAAAAAGTCCTAAATAATAAGATTTAACTTGGTATTTAATATTCTTATTCTTAATAAGAATAACTTGACTGGTAATGGTATTCCAAAGCCGACCCAAGAATTGAACTCTCGAGTGCATAAAATAATTATGAAAAATTACTAATAATTAAAAAATGTCAATAATTTTGCAAAAAAATTCTCAAAAACTTATTAATTTTTCACCCAACCACAAATAAAAAAATTATTAAAATTTGCTTTACTCAATTTCCTTGAAAATTGAAGCCAAAAATACTGCAACTTGACAACGTTTCCATAAACAGTTCGTAGATTAAAGTATTTAATCGTAGAATTCTCGGAAGCTTTTATTTCTTACGATAAATATGCGTGATGTAAACTAATGCTAATATGTATTAACATTTTTTGAGAACGGAAGCAACTGGCAACATGCCATAATTAGTAGTTCTAGTTAAAAATATATGCTAAACAAAAAACACTTGCTATGGCTGTTGGCCACGAAGAGCTTCAGTCATTTCAAAGAATTTCTTTTTATGACCTCATTGACTTTCTTGTATTATTTTCTTAATATTTATTTATTTTTCATTTTAAATTATCGCAAATTTTTAATCACCAAAAATTAAAAAAAAAAATATTTTAAAATATGCAAATTATAATACGAAAAAACATCCTTCATAGAACCAAAATATTTTTTACACTTTCTCCCAAATAGACTTACAATCTCCTGACTCCTTCTTTGCAGTTTTAAGGAACGTCTAAAATGTCTAAAAATTTAAAATATCTTTATAAATATGATTAGTAGCGTAATTTTTGACAAAACATCGAAAAAGCGTTAAGAAATGGGTGTGAAAATTTTCATAATTTTCCATACGTTATAATGATCCAAGCCCATGAACTTATTCATTATAGTTATTATTGTAGTTATATAAACAAGCAATATGGACAAAAGCGTTCAACCGAGTTTTGAATTAACAGTGAGCATCAAAAAATGTCTGGCAGTTAACATAACTCTCCGTCAGCATGTGTAACTTGTTCAATTCGACATCTCTGACGTCGTTCATCTAACGCGTTCTTCAACAGTAAAAATATTCATTCAAAATGACAGCTAAGTGCAAACAATTAAACAAAATAGTTCACGGTTTGCTAGTAGTACTTGTATTCCATAATTAGGTTTTATTATACCAATTGAGAAACTAAAAATTATTTTTAACTTGAGAAGCAAATTGTTTCGATTTTTATTTCATGTAAGGCATATAATATTTAAAAATAACTCTTTATTTTTATTTATATTTTCATAGAAAACAACAAAAAAAGTATGTATGCATATATATGAACAAACACACAACTCACAAAACTATTGGGTAGTCGAAAAAGTATTTTCGTATTTTGTCAATAGATATCGTTGCAGTATATCTCCAGTGCTACCAATCATATTGTGTCATACCATATAGCGTGAGATTTTTAGCTTCTTTTAACCAAAAAAAAATTAAATTCGGGGAAGTTAAAAAACGTTACAGCTGTTCAAAAATTAGTGAAAATAATGAAAAAATTCGCTGTATTTTAAAATTTTTGTATAAAAATGAAAAGAATGCCACGGAGACGATGCTGTATCACTTCGTGCAGCTCAACAATGGTTCGCTCCTTCCGTTCTGGAAATTTCGATGTGAAAGACTTACACTGCCGGAATAATGTCTCTAGCGGAGAAATGGCAAAAAGTGGTCAACCAAAATGTTACTTTTTTTGCTCACTGTTGTTCATTATAAATAAAAAAAATAAAAATAAAACTTTTTCGACTTTAAAAGTTGAATTTTCATATACCATCTAATCAGAATTGACCCGGACTAACAAAAAAAAAAACTATATTTTCAGGTACTTTAATACAAATTTTTATTATCGCTTTCGAAATATACTCTACTTGAGTCAATGCGAGCATGTCACAGCTTAATACAATTTCCCATACGCTTGTTGATGGCCTACAATGCCTTCAACGAATAACTATTAACGACTGCAATGGACTCATGATCACCGAGGTAGATTTTACAGTTCAGAAAACAGAAAATAATCAAAGCGATTCAAATCTGGTGAATATGGTGGCAGAGCGATGACTCCCGTTTCTAATTTGCCCAAAAAGTAAGCCTTTTGCTTCATGTAGACGCCTCGAAAGGGCTCAGTAGTGACCATTTGACCTTATAGAACAAATTTATGGTAAACCACACCACGGTAATTAAAGAAAACAATGGCAGCTATATGTTGTCACGCATCTCTTTTGTGACCTCTACTGGACGTCGCTTTTGCGAAAGATTTCGGTCTTTTGGTACGATTCTAGCATTGACGCACTCTATACCACAGACACTAACCAAAATGTGTTCAGTCGATCAATAAGAGATGTTGAGCTCTTCTGTTATTTCTTTGATGCCAACGTGACGATTTTTTAGCAATGTTTCCTTAACTTTTTCGATATTATTAGCAGAGGTGGATGGACTCCCCGTATGTGGGAAGTTTTCGATTACTACATAATCTTCACTTAATGTTTTGTGCCACTCAAATACTTCGGTTAGTGATACAGACTCCCTAAAACACTTTCAATCATTCCGTAGCCGTTGTTCTTTGGTAAAATCTTTTCGCGTCGTAAACTATCAGCTGCTAAGCATACATTAATCGACATATGGAAATCAAACTTCACACGAACCTAAAATAGGGTTGTACCAATCTAGGATAAAATTTCATCGATTTGACTAGCTCGCGCAGTTTAAATGGACCAATTCGATCATTGACGACATTTGGAACAAATTTCTTTCAATTCTCTGATTAATTTTAATTTTAATTTAAAATACAAAACAAATCATTTTAAATTTGTAACTCATTTAAATTTGCGTCCATATTTGAATTCAATGCCATTTTGATCATTTATAGATCACTTTACTTGTTTCTGTCTTATGACAAAGGTTCGAATTCCGTCCGCTACAGATGTGTTCAACTTTTAAAGGTTTTAGCAGTTAAAAAAACTATAACTTTTGAAATCCTTTAAAATATATTAGCATATTAAAGACCAAACTATAATAATTTCAGATACTTCAGATATTTATCGATAATTAATGTCCTTTATATATATTTTCTATATAGTATATTCTTCCTTATGCTTAACTTACAAACTCAACTTGTAAAGAAACTTACCTTAATGGTTGTTTTGCAGTATTCTATATCTGAAACGAGAGAAAAAATCGTGTAAATGAAGGAATTCCAGTAATAAACGAAAATATAATTTTTATAAATTAATAAATAATGATTAAAAAATATATATATATTATACATAATTATATAATTATTCAGTCTATTTAATATTCTCCCTATTTTTTATTTATAGATGCCGTATTACCCAGGCTGAGAAACCAGCCATAAAATATACTAAGGTAAGCCACATATCTTCAAAATATCTGAATACTTAATATATTGTTAAATTAGAATTCACAAGTATTCATTATAAACGATTTAATAATGAGTTAGTTTAATTAATAATTTTCACAATTCTTAATTGATATAATGCAGCTAAGTACTTTGAAAAAATATATATCTATTGAACGCCCAGTTTTGTATCAAATCGCCAAATTAAAAATATAGTATCTCTTGGTGATATGGTTAGTTGATGGTTGTGTTCCCCGAGTGGTAACCTAGTTTAATATTATCCAGCAACTCTGTGAAGTTGGACAGCTTAGACGGTCTGCTGCCTACTTACCTCGAACTCTTAAATAATAGATCATAACATCCTTAAAAATCGACAAAGAACTGCGAGCCTATCACATTTGTTCAGACGGTCAATGTCAGTTTTGGCCATGTCTCCTGTTTCGCCGAAGTTAATACGGCCGCGATGTTCCATTCTTGGGACTTTTCACCTAAACTTGTGTTCATCAAGATATTTAACCTTACCGCTTGAATGCCTATTGAACAATGACCAGTAAGAATCCCCCCATTGCGGCAAGATGACATTATATTTACTGAGGGCAAGTAATTTCGATGATAATCTGGGTTCTACCTTAGACAAAATGAATCTTGCAGTCACATAGAAGCGGGCCGGCAGCCAGCGAATTCTAAGAGCGAGCAAGGTCAATTGGTCCAGTGCTAGAACGCCAAACGCCAACGGAGATCCAACTTGGTCCCTTTTCAATATTAATAGGTAACGGTGCCTGCTATGGCCAACTCGTTGGCTTTCAGTTGCCAGCGATTTCGCCAAGACCAGGCTTCCAAATAAGTCTGATGATGAAGTAGCTTGATCCTATTTATAGTGAGGACAGACACTCCCTGATTAGCTTTGAGCGCACAGTTGGCGAGCGCAGCGCTAGTATTGCCGCCCTGGTGTCAGAGTGAATGCTCACCTCCCTGAAAGATGCTGCCCTTTGTAGCTGTACTTCTACTCCCACCTTAATAGCAGCCACTTCTGTCTGAAAAACTTTACGGTGGTCCGATAGCCTAAAGCTAAGATTGACACAGAGCTGTTTACAGAAACCATCCCTCTTAACTTCGGCGGCTTCTGTATGTGAGCAAAGAAAAAGTTGCCACGAGTGGCATCTGCGTCGCTGTGATTAAAATTTCTCGGAATACAATTGAAGGAGGAGCCAATTTCGGCATGTCTTATTCCGGACTTATTCATACACCCAACTTCCGACTTCGCGACTATAAAACAGACAATGTTCAGGACTGCCATGTTTAAAATTCCTTTAACTGCTAGAAATAGTTTATGGGAGCTCTTCTGCAGGAGTTCCTGATTTGAAAGGCTGTGGAAGCTCAATTTTCTATGTGGTCTCTCCAGCTGAGTTTTTTATCTAGCTGTTTGACACAGCTCTTGGTTATATAAAATAAATAACATCAGGTGAAAGCTTAGGTTTCATACAAGTTTTCAACAACAAGCTTTCAACTTTGATTTAATACAAGTGTCGGTACGACTTAACCGATCAGATCACTGTGATTATCATTGCAAATTCAATTCAAGTGACGATTTTGTTATGTTATTATTCTATGGCCCGTGACGAAAACGTTACTTATTAAAATTGAGAATTAATTATTTACGTCGTCATAAATTACAAAGTCAAAATATAACTTCGCATATGAAAATCTTAATACATTTCGATATAAGTATGTATAGTAGTAGCAGTGGCATAGCTAGGAGGAGGGGGAGCAAAGGGGGCCGTTGCCCCGGGCGCAACGTCTGGGGGCGGCAAAACGATCTTCGCTGTTTTTTAATATTCAGAAAAACACTTCAACAATTTTTTTACAAAATGTATTATAAAAGATAAAGAGTTCTACACTCACAATGTAATAATCTGAATAACAATGGAAAATATTAATTTTTACTCGAATACTCTTCAGTCTTTGAATTTGTCTTATATCTTTTGGCTTATAACTTAAAGATGTACTTTTCTAGCTTTGTCTGTGTCACTCTCACAGTTACCCTATGCTTTGAATGTAACACATACTTTTATTTCTCCAAATTTTCAAAAATGGTATTTAAGAACTCCAATCCGGGTAAAAATTCCTGCAAATTATGTTAAAAGTGTACAACATATAGGGCGAAAATGAGTTTTTTCTATGGCTTTTAATAAGATGTCTTGTAAATTTACTATCAATTTCCTCAAAAACCGTATTGTGAGAATTTTGGAACTTCAGAATTTGCATGGCTTCTAGTTCCTAAATTTTATATACTTAATATCGAAGATATTTTGTAAAAATTCACTTTTGTTCGAACCACCTCATGATACTTGTAGGTAGGTAGATAAAGGGGGGCGGCAGAACATCCTTGGCCTCGGGCGCCCGAAGTTGTAGCTACGCCACTGTATAGTAGATTTGTATATTGCATTAATGCACTGACGTCTCAAAGTATGCACATATGTACGTGACTAAGACAGTTTTGACTCATTTATCGTTGATGACTGCTAAACATCGGTAGCCATTAGAAGTTTCTCACATGACGTTTTGTTGTATTACTGGTTGGAATTCGTTCGTTCTTTACACAATCATTGTGTTGTGTTGTTTTTAAGCTATTCACCAATCAGAATTCATGATGAAATTAGTAAATTAACTATTAGTAATTATCTTATATCCAGCCGACTGTGGGTTAAATAGACTAAACACAACTTTAGTAATTTTCTTCACTTCAAAACAAGTCTTAGTCAACTGACAATTTTTACGTAATATATCTATACATGAAAAAAACTGAACCTGGATGAGACAAGCTAAAATTTTGAAAAATTAAATAAATGGGCCGTGGAAAGTGTTTCTAACATAAGCAGAGTTCACACAACTTATCATTCTTGGAATATAATTTTTGAGTAAAATTACATTTTTGAAGCTTGAAGACGGTTGTAACCACCTTAAATAGTGTAGGTTGCTCCTGCCCAAAGTTAAAATCATTTAAAATGCATTACAGGTTTACCGGTATGAAATGAGCGTTTTATGGGAAAATGAAATGCTAATGGGAAATAAAAAAAATATATTAAAAATATTTATCATTATGTTTTACACATTTTGATCGGTTTCTGGCAATTTGTGGATACCATGTCAATAAAAATGTTCGTCTTTTGAAACCTATCAGTCATCCAAATATCAAGTTCTGTAGGAAACGAAGTGCTTTTCAGCCAATGTGTTTCCCATTGATGAAAAGAAATGGTAATCGGAAGGTGCCAGGTCTGGTTAATACGGCGGATGGGGTAGCAGCCACGTACTTTGATTTTATTCTGAACCGATTTTGGCCCATTATGATCGTTTTCTGATCAGTTTATGGTTCTAGTTGATCATCTGTTGTCAGTAGCAATTAATGTTAACAAATTCACCAGATTTTAGAAGCTCATGACATACCACACCCTTCTGATCTTACCAAACATAGAGCATTGCCTTCTTACCAAATCGATCTGTTTTTGCAGTCGATGCTGATGTTGCCCCAGATTAACCCAAAATCATGGATCCATTCAGAATTCTTACAACTAAATTCAAATTTCATCACTTGTGAAAATTATATGCAGTTTTTACTTAAAGTATCATCTTCATCCAATATTGCTTGCGGTTCAGCGTCTCCAAACTTTTTTGATCAAATTCCTTATCATATTGAATGATTGCTGTTTTTTATTTGAAAGAGATTTGGAAAAACTGACAAAAAAGGCGAAAATTATTTATATACATATATTTGTTGCACTCTACAGTAATTCTAATTTTATGGTTTTACTTTTTCGTTTTCATTGAGCTCTCTCAAATAAAACGTACTTGGATACCATTAAAAATGTCACATATGTAATTTGAATTGTTCCTTTGCAAATGCCCAAGTTTAATCGTTGTTAATTTTATTTATAATTGCAGGAAGACATACAATTTTAAAAAAAAAAAAATTATATAATTTTCAAGTAACATGCATCCCCTAAATCAAGAAAAAACCTTAATTCCAGTTGCACTGAAGTTCTAATACTGTTTACAAACACAAAAGATTCCTCACAAAAACTTTGATCGATCAGTTTATACAGCAGCTATATGCTATAGTGACTCGATCTGAGCAATTTCTTCGGAGTTTGAATTATTGCCAAATTTGCATTATCGTCAATTGAAAAAGATTTCCATTCCAGCACTTAATTCTGATCGTTCAGTTTGTAGAGCAGCTATGTGCTATAGTAATCAGATATGAGCGGTACCGAAAAATTTCCAGTTTCTTATGGAGAAAAGAGCGTCTAGTATAGTTCGCTTATTATAGACAGACGGACCGCCAAACGGGCATGGCTAAATCGACTCTGGTCGTCATGCTGATCATTTAGATATATATGTATTTGATGTGGTCTCTGACGTTCCCTTCGGAGGTTATAAAAATTGTGACTTAAAATACCATGTTCAGTGTATAAACATAATATCTCTAGAAAATATTGTTCGTAAAATGAACTGCGAAATTTTCGTAATATTCGGATCATTTGCTCAGATTAATCAGTGAAGTGAATTTAAAAAATGTGGTTCCGAGAAAAAAGTATGATAATTTTAACTTATTTTTTATTTACTATGGGGCACATTGCAAATGTTTTATTATTATACTACCAT
The DNA here is from genome assembly GCF_016617805.1 of Bactrocera tryoni. Classification (NCBI taxonomy): domain Eukaryota; kingdom Metazoa; phylum Arthropoda; class Insecta; order Diptera; family Tephritidae; genus Bactrocera; species Bactrocera tryoni. The sequence goes on along the minus strand of NC_052502.1, from coordinate 35,239,051 downwards.
TTGATATTTCAAATAATTTATAACAAATGTATGCTTCTCTTCGGACATGACGCTTTAACTCAATTTCAATACTATTATTCAAAATAAATTGACATGCAAACAGGATGTGAAAATTGTTGTGGTAGGGCGTATGTACAAGTATGTACGTCAACAATGCCCTTGGCAGCTTCATTTTCCTGCTAACAGTCACTAAAATACATCCGCTTTGGGTAGTTTCATAGGGCGGTGGTGCCCCTTAACTAATTTATCATCACTTAGGCATTTATTAATATGTATTTATACATTTATATAAATGGGTTGTAAAGATGTGGTTAAGCTTAGATCCGTTTGTTATGTATGCAGCTGGGAAGAAAGTACAATTTAATTGCAATTTAGTTTTACTATCATCGTCACGTATGTTCATAATTTTCTCCATTTGAAATTCGCACTAACAATTTACCTGAAAATTGTTGTATTTAGCAATGATACTTTGCATTTAATTACAAAAGCATACGACTAAACGTAGTCAATGAATATACTTAATTGTTGACATATATGTACATATATATGTACATATAATATGGCATGGTGTTTAAATAGATTAATATGCTCGAGCTATTAGAGTAGTTGTGTATATATTTTAAAAAGACAAGCTTTTAAGGTGAAAAATATTGAAAAGAAATAGGAATAATCTTCTATTATGGCTATATATATGTTTCTGCAGAAAACAATATAAGTATTCAAGTTCTAACTAAAATATTCCGATTTTTCAAAACAAAATTTAAACAAAAGTCAGCAAGTCAATAACAAGACAACAAGTCTAAGTCACCCAAATGACAAAAGAAAATAATTCAAAATAATCGAAAAAAATGAAATTGAGTTTTGTTTTTATTTTTTTACATACACGGTGTGTCCCAAAATATTGTCCATCCCAGTATATTACTGTTAATAGTTTTTATTTATTCAAAATAGGTTCCAATAGGCTCAATGTTTGGAACGATCTACATGTATAGAATTTTTTTTACAAACATAAATGTTCTTCAGCACTTCGGTAAGGGCTGCTTGAATGGCTAGGTTCAAGTTTGCGAATTTTTCCAATCAAAAATTTTGGTTTCGTAAGTAAATTTTTAATTTCTTAATCCTGATGTTGGGATTAGAAATGATATGTATGTATATTTTTTAATCCCGATATTTGGATTCAAAATTCAAATTTTTAATGCTGGGGTTAAAAATTTTTTAAACTTGAAAATAGTATATTTTATTTAAATATTGTTAATTCTGAAACGATGTCTATCATTTCCGATGATTTCCGATGATTATACATTTCCTTTTCAATTTTCAATCCGGTAGTTAGGATTTTTCTCCCTCTGTGGCACTACAACCGTGGGTCAGTCTGAGCCGAGAACACGAAAATTCTCCAGTTGCCTTTATCCTTTGTAAAGTTTTGTCAGTTGTTTATCCCCAGTGCAGACAGGTCGCTACGCGCTTAGTCCTTCTATCGGATGTGTGGGCGCCCTTGCCCCGGGCGCAACGTCTTGAGGGCGGCAAAACGATCTTCGCTGTTTTTTAATATTCAGAAAAACACTTCCACAAATTTTTTTTACAAAATTTATTATAAAAGATAAAGAGTTGTACACTCACAATGTAATAATCTGAATAACAATGAAAAATATTAATTTTTACTCGAATACTCTTCAGTCTTTGAATTTGTCTTATATCTTTTGGCTTAGAACTTAAAGATGTACTTTTCCAGCTTTATCTAGCGACGTGTCACTCTCACAGTTACCCTATGCTTTGAATGTAACACATACTTTTATTTCTCCAAATTTTCAAAAATTGTATTTAAAAGCTCCAATCCGGGCAAAAATTCCTGCAAATTGTGTCAAAAAAGTACAAGATATAGGGCGAAAATTGTTTTTTTCTATGGCTTTTAATAAGATGTCTTGTAAATTTACTATCAATTTCCTCAAAAACCGTATTGTGAGAATTTTGGAACTTCAGAATTTGCATGGCTTCGAGCTCCTAAATTTTATATACTTAATATCGAAGATATTTTGTAAAAATTCACTTTTGATCGAACCACCTCATGATACTTGTAGGTAGGTAGATAAAAGGGGGCGGCAGAACATCCTTGGCCTCGGGCGCCCGAAGTTGTAGCTACGCCACTGACAATGCCACTGCTGTTCAAAAGTCAATAAAAGTTATTTCATACGCATCCCAAAATACAGACGGCATAATCTTGCCAGCTGGCACCCACTTTGCACAGAGCTTTCTCATAACCAAATATTCGTGATTGATATACTCGTTCAGTAGATATTTTTATAGTGCCTGCTATTACGAACGACTTCACTTTACGGTAATCCAAAATAATTTTCTGGACTTATTAATGTTTTCATCGATAACAACCCCTTTTTGGCGTCCACTTTGAAAGGCTTTCACGGGCTATTTCCACCAATTCACCACGATGACTAGCTACTGGACGATCTGGCCTTGGCCGTAATTTAAAACGTCGCGACCATTTGTTTAAACCACATATAAACTCGAGTACGACTTTTACAATCTTAAACCATTACATTTTTTCATCAATTCACCTGTCACGTTTTTTTTTAAATTTCGATCGATATGATAATAATAATGCAAATATTGGTTCGTACACGGGAGATAAAATTATTTAAATACACGTATGCTCCATTTTGATCGAAGTAGTTTCCTTTTTACCATATACCTTCTTACATATACATATGTAGATAAGAAGACGTGAGTACATAAGTATTTATTTTCACATTTTAATACACGAAACGAGTTATATTTTTCATATCAAAATCTGGTTTTTACAAATTGACTGATTTTAATGAATACTATGAAAATTACATTTATTTTCAGTTCATATGTAAATATTTAATTTTTTAAAAATATACATTTTCTCGAACCAAATATCCTAGTCCTATAAAATTGGGTAGATCTGTCTCCTGTTCAATATTTTTATGTTTATCACTAAATAATAGCAAAATAAATATAGAACAAATTCATAAAGATTTCATTATCAGACAAATATGTCAAAGATGATGAATGACTACTGTGATACTAGATCAACCGTAGTCTACCGAAAGCTATATGATGGAGGAGAAGTATATGTGTGTCTTCAAAAATCTGTCTCCCCGTTTTAGTACCAATAGGATAGTGTGCAGGTATTGGATCTCTTTGGAGAACATCTAACCAGTACTTACTGAGCTCACATGAGGTCCACAAATCTGGTGCCAAAATGCAAGACGTCAGGAGCTGGACCTGATGAGGTTGGGGTAGGACTCTCTGCGGGTTCATCAGCGTTGCAGTTGCCTGCGATTCCGCTGTGGGCATTTAAACTAGTCTTATAACAAAGACACTGAGTGCTATTGCAGACACTGCTTGACTAATTATGAGCGCTCTGGCAGCGATTGAATGCACACCTTCCTAAATGAAACCGAAGCTGAAATTAGAGGAGCTTTCACTGAGAGAAAACTTTCAAACCTTCTGCTAAGATTCGACCTACATGCGAAAAAAATTATTTGCGCCTCTTCTGCAGCGACTTTACTCTTTTTTCTGTGAGTCAAAATACTCTGTTAGCAGAGAGAAAAATTTTGAAAACATGTGTTATGTTTTAATAAAACTCCTTTTATGAGCTTTCCTTTTCTAATTTTCCAGATGGCAATATCTGTTTAAGGCCCAGCATTAATCTGCCAACATATGACGGTCACATCAACTCTGATATCTTTTTTTTAGGCTCCAAAATTGTCCAAAAAAATGTTAGGACTTTAGTCTAACTTAGTGCTCATATTTGCTTTTAGAGTCTCAAAATTTTTTAGCATATTATATTTGCAAACAAATTCTTCGTAATTTAGTCCTTTGTAGTTACCTAGGAAAATTTCGACTCTTAGCACAAAATATGACTTTACACAAGTTTTACTTTACAGTCATATGATTGATAAAAATCTGTATCTTTCAATAACTGCTGTATTTGGGAACTATTAATTATTTTGCATTTTAACTTTTTAGTATTAAACTTCGGAAATCTCATCCGGAAATGGGAATCACATCCAACGCTTTAGCTAATTGCTTTATCCTTTCTAACTTGGTCACGTATTACATCACGGTGTTCAGTTTGAGAAAATAACTTTGGCGTAGATGTTTCGCTCTGTTATTCACGTCCATAGGTAGACTGACCGATATCTGGGTATTTTGCGGCATCATTGTTTCTGATTAGTTTATGCGAGTTATCTTTGAAATGAAAGCGAAATTTTCATTCAGACATTTTACAGACGCTAATTCTAGATATTTCCACATTCAGTTTTTGGTAAAACCTTCCTGAGCCCCCACCGTTGATATAACAGCAACACCAAGTAAGCAACGTGTAGGAATGCACCGACTCTGCATATTCAGAGTGTAGCATAATACATGAGTACAGCATGACATCTGAGTACAGAATGGTACAGCTTGTCTGAGTCAGTTTTAATACTCTTATGCGAACGATTTTACCAGTCCTCAAATACTTTTCATAAGCACCTTGAGGGATGGCCCTAATGATTTCGACAAAAACCCATTCAATTGATATACATATGAACCAATCTCAGCGGAGCTGTATATAAATAAATATTTACAACGTAATTGACAAATAATCTAATGTATGAAATTTATACAAGATGACATTGATTATGCACAAACTAAAATTGTTTTGTTTTTATAAATCTAAATAATAAATTGAAAAAAATTAATTAATCAATTGGAAACTTTAGGACTGTATTCAAGCCGAGGCATGTGCAGCAGAGTTAGATTTTTATGTCGCTTGGCAACTAACACATGCAAACAATAAAATTGCAGCGATCATATCGAAGTCGAATTTGCTAGCACACTTTTAGGCTGCTGCTTCTGATAAATTGAACGAAAGCTTTTGCTATGCTTCTCGATATTTGCAATCCACTTTTAGGCGCAGTGAAAATTTGAAAATTTATTGAGCGTCAATTAAAAGAAAAGGACGAAATCGTGGAATACTAGCCGTCTATGTGATAGTATTAGACACTAGTAAGTTTCTCTAGTTATAGTGTGACCATTGGGCGTTGAAGATAAGAATTTTTCATACAATTCGTTTCTCGTAGTTAAGGAAAGGCCGTTTTGCTTCATATTCATTTAATGGTACAGAGTCTTGGTCTATATTCACAAATCGCTGATATTAATGACAGTTTTTCAAGCCAAGACTGTCGACAGATCGTTAAATGTTTGTTTTCTGTCGCCAATTTTAATGCATTGTTTAATCAATGAATATTATTCAACTTAAATATTTATGGTCCTTTAGCGTGCTGTTTATTTCATTTTTCCAAACTCTTGTGTCAACTTAAGTACCTTTTCGTGAGCTTGGTTTCGTGTTTGGCAAATTCAGTCACAATTTAAATGGACTATGGTGAAACACTATCTACGTGAAGAATACCAGAACTATCTGCTAGGAAATCTCTTATAATTTCTTTCACTTTTTCAACGTTTTCGTCACTCAATTTTGCGTTTCTAATTAAATAGAGCTTCCAGAATATCTCCCAATTAAAATACAAAGTCTAAATCTTTATAAAATATACCCGTATGTAAATTTTTTGGTATTCATTAACCGGGTTTTTTCCCATAAAAAGTCTCACACCAAATTTAATTGGAATTTATTGCGCATTTTTTGTATTAATATTTTTTACAAACAGAATTATGGATATGAGCACCACAGTTGTACATTCAGCAAGAACATTTAGCTGAAAGCTACCTTGACACATGCTTATAAAAAATTCAAAATAAGCTGTTTGTGTTGAAAAAATAATTTTTTATTTACATATTACAGTATAAAGTACAGTTTGCGAGCTTTCTGTCAAAGGTTTTGTACATAAAAGGTACCATGTATGTATAAATATGAAATTATAATACATTTGGGAGAGATTAAATTCACGGTATTAGCTTCATATCCTCAAAGATCAAATTTGTCCCAGACTAATCGATTTAAATTGGACGTACAAAACGATAATATATAATTTAATAAAAAATCCGTACCTTAGTAAAACCAACGTTCCTAGAATACAAGGTTACGACAACCATTAACGTAATAGACCCAACATCGTCATACTTACATGTAAATATCTAGATTACAATGAACGTTGGGTAAAACTTTTTTTGTGTTCATGTGAATATTTATTTCCGTATAACAATTAGTGTGTTTTTCTTAGGTGTTTACCACATCTATGACGCGAAAATGTTGTCTGTAGATTTTTACCATAGAAAAAAATTAAGGTTATTTCCTTAAATATTTGTGTTTCCAATATAATCACAGCTCCGAAATCATTAAAAATGTTGCGAAAGAGGTTTGGGAGTATATTTTATGAAGAACACAAATATTTAAGCAGCACAAAGCATTCAGTCAAGTTCGTGCAGTCATCGCCTCTTTTAATCACTATAATATCGAGAAAGTTATAGAGAGGGTGCTTGAAAATCGCCAATCGTTGCTATGAAAGAGATATGGAAGGTTGATAACATTTTTTAGTTAATGTTTTGGGAATGCAGTACGTTAATACCTGAATCTTTTGCGAAATCGACGTCGAATCGAGGTCACAAAAGATATGCTTGACAACGTAGCATCTAAAGGAATCATTAGCTAACCGAAATCGAAAAAAAACCTAAATTCGTTGATATACACTTGAAATCATGTACACATATCAAGCGTATGGAAAATGAAATTGGCGTTGCCAAGGTTGTATTGACTCAGTAGACTATTTTAAGAAAAAATGTTGTTTTTTTTGTTGTCCGGGTCAAATTTGACCGCATGATATTTCTTACCAATGTTGGCATGTCCTTAATATTTTTATTAAATGTAAATATTTTTCGACATATTTTAAAGATTTGGATTTCTGCGCTAACACAATACAGTTACCGATGTCCATATTATGTAGATGACTATATATTTGATATATATTTTTAGAAATATGAGTATATCTATACCTGACTGTATTGTCTGATGCTATCAATTTCTTAATTTTAAATTTCTTAAATTTGGTTGAAAATCCCAGTTTTAGGAACGAACACCCGCATGGGTTCTAGAAACTAATAATAAAAAAAAAATAATAAATTAAAATCACTAACGCGTGACCGCTTAAAGGTTATCAAAGTTTCTGTTAATTAACTTATTGTACGAAATAACTAATGTATTTTCGTTTAAAATAGTTCTGTCTTCTAGGGTTCCTTGGCTTGTTTTTTTAACACAGAGTTATAGCACTTTAAAATTTCTTTAACAAAGCCCCATTGATAATAAGTTTATCACGACGACGTACGAATATATGTATGTATCAAGATTCTTTAAAAATAATTTTATAAGCTTCGTTATTACGTGATATACATATATGTATGTATACATATAAAAATTACATGTTACGTTGCTTGTCCGCGATGGACTCCTAAACTACTGAACCGATTTTAGTAAAATTTAGCACACTTTATCCAGTTCGAAGAAGATAGGATAGTAAAAACATTTCATAAAAATAGATACAGTGAAAGCTCCATTAAATGGACTTTCTATTAAGCGGACATCTCCATTAACCCTGCACATTGCTGATGTTTATTAAGTACAATCAATTAAGCGGACAACTCTATTAATTGGACAGAATGGCTTGTAACTAGACATTGAGAAAGCAGCCTTAAATTCGTTATTTTTTCCAATGAAATTTATTTGTATGAACATATTCAAATTCATATTCCCTTGGATTTTTATACCGAAAAAAACGTTTTCGCCTTTATTCCTAAATAAAATTTTCACTATTTTCAATAGTCTAATATATGAATAATAGTATACCACAACAATGCTTGGCCGGATCCACTAGTAATTATATAGATCGCTTAATTATTTTGCATTCTTCTCACTTTCACTCTACTTAAGAACACAACTTTACCTAAAATTATCAAAGAGAAACAAGCATAATAAGAAAGATCCAAGAGATTTAACATCTCTAAAATTGCCTAAGAGAAAAAATAGCGCAACAACTTAATTTATATTATACATATTTTGTTAGCGGGAACAGCTGACGATGAGCATTTGCAGCGTACAGCTGTGATATGTGACAAAAAAGTATTTAAAGTTTGGAACTTACCAACAAATGATGAGCTAATAGCTTTTGATCAGCACGCAGCAATGAATTGTTTGATGATAGCGTTGCGCTATTTTCTTATTAATAGAAACTCTTGGATTCTGTTAAATGTGACGTATGAATGATAAGATGCTTATGTGTTGGGTGAAAAAACTACTCACACTTTGTGTTTCGAAAATAAAGGCATATATTTAGATATACTATATTTGGTGTTATCAAACGCTTCAATTTTTTTATTTTTAGAATAGGTTTCTCTTTTTTCTTTTTTTTTAACAAATGGTTCAATTTTTTATTTCTAAAATTGATTTCACTTTTTCTTAATTTTCATAATACTTTTTACCTTAATTTTTTTTGCAGGTAAAAAATTTTTTCACCATCTTTATCGCACACTAAAAGGTTTTCGGCATTTAACAACATTTTTTTTTTGGAAACGAAATTAAAATTAACCTTTAACGATGTTTTTTTTTAACAACAATTTTTATTTAAATTCATTCAACATATATTCAAATATATTATGTAAAAAACGCGATACGCGATCGCTACACGAGAGAAAGGTAAACTGCCTCCGATAAAAATTCAGTGTTAACTAAACGCTGCTAAAACCTTCTGTGCTTGTTAGAAACACGAGTATGCAAACGCGCTCGCACAAATACATAGATTAGCTGAAAGAGTTGTAATGTGCGATCGTACTATCGAACGATAATGCTGAGTGTTTGCGCAAAAGTCGAAACAAATACGCTCGGGCCAATAAATTTGGCTTTATCGTGTGCTAAAACTTGCATTCATGCATACATATGTACATGTGGGTATGGTTTGAAAATAGTGTCAATTCGTGACTTTTGTGTGTTTAGGGATTTTGTGCTCTTATTTTGGATTCGGTATGTATTCTATAAGACATAGACATACATGTATGTATGTATATAAAACATAATATGCACATGAATAAAAGTATGTACAAATGTATGTACGATAAACACCCAACGAAACAGAAAAAGTTGCACTTTAAATATTTGAAAAATCGTCATTTTGTAACTTAATACAGGATACAAAACTATCCTAAAATATAGGGGTTGAATCATTTTCGGTTAGGGGCACCAAGCTCGGTACCACCACTTCCATTACAATTTTTTTTATATTTTTCAATGTTCACTAAGCACTCAAACATTAACATTGATTCCAATTTGTACTTGGAAACACATGCCGATACCATTACCTGGGGGTAATGTTTCTCAGTATGCAATTTTCTTCGAATCGACGATTAAGCTTATTTTTAATCCAACTTAATGGCTTTTCATTAATTTTTCTGGTCATGAGTGGCTTTCTAAAGGAATCACTTTGAAACATTCTTGAAATTAACATTTCCTTAAGCCGATTTTGAACAATTCGAGTTAAATCATTTACTATCATTACTAAATGATTGCTGCAACTCTGCGTTAATCTTTTTGCTGCTATTTTACGAATAAATTGATTTGAAAGCTGCGTTTGTTTAGGCATGATTTTGTTTTATTTAAAAGATAACACGAATTACTAGATTTAATCACACAAGCGAATGATTTGAAATTAATGAATGTGTAGAAAGTTTCTCTGCATAGCCGAATGCCGGCTATATAGGGATTCGGGCGATACCCAATACCGTTCACAATAAATTAGTAAAAAACTGTACCTTTTTTTGTTTCGCTGGGTGTAGGTAAAAAGAAAGTCGTGCCTTTTTTTACTCGGTAATGCAATTACTTAAAAGCGTAATGTCGCCTCGATATTTGCACGTTTTGCACTGGAGCGCCAAACTTTTAAATCGTAAAAACATATTATATATGGATACGAAGATTGCCATCTATATTTCGAGATTAGAGAAAAAAACAAATATTAAACATCCAAAATTGCTTTCTTGATTTTCAAAATATTCTCCATTAAGATCTTTATACTTTTGCATGTGTTTGAATCAAATTTCGAAGTACTTTTGCCACTCTGCAACATGTGCTCTCAACGTATCAACCGTCTCTTCAGGTGTCAAAAAATGTTAACCTTTTAGTTTTTTTTTTTTGTACGGGAATAAAAAGAAGTCATTCGGTTCCAAGTCAAAACTTTACGGTCGATTACTCATCAAATCAATGTTTTAAGTGCTCGAAAATGCAGTTGTTTTAGTCGATGTGTAAGAGCTCGCATTGTTGTGGTGAAGATTGGTCCGTATTCGCCGTTGGTCTTCTTGATTTCTTGAAAAACAACTGCCAAACAAATGGTTATTTACCACTCAAAAATTGCATTTCTATATTGTTCTAGTGGTACGGTTGCTTTTATTAGATTCGGCTCCTTTTGAAACACCCATACACTCGACTGCTGTCTTACTTTAGATGTAGAGATGTCCAACTCCTCTCTCATTGGAAGTGAGACCTGATCGAACAGCTGATCGAGTTCAGGGGATTTTGACGTTCAGCAATTGGAAAAAAGCGATGGCCAGATTGAAATCTTACCAAAAAATATGTAAACGGAGGGATTTGTTACATTGTTCAAGACCGCTTATAAAAAATGTAAAACAATGAAAATTAAATGAAGTTGTGAAATTTAAATGCATTTGATGAAACATTTTGTAATGTCAAGCATCAAAGTATTATTTTCAATGGAAAATTATCAAAAACATTTATTGATTAAGAGCTAAAAAGCTGAAATCTATTTATTGGGTATTGAAATGTCAAAAGTCAGTTGTTTTAACATACCATAAAAAGATTAAAATAGTTTCTCTATATATTAATTAACCACTATATAGTAATTTTTATTCGTATTAAATGATGGGTGTTTTAATTTAAATGCTCAAAAATTACTATTATGTCCAATTTGGTCATAATGGATAATGTTATAAAAAATGCTAATTTTGAAGCGCTCTCACACTGGAATAAGTTGGACATCCCTTTATTCCTGCTTTCAGACTCAGTCTGTCACATTGTCATAGAGATGTTTCGAGGCACCGTTATCGTATTTGTTTAACCTTTCTATCGACCAATCGACAGGAGCCTTTCTTGAGTGAACAACAAAACCTGTGGGATTTCACGCGAACAAATTTTTTCTACAATCAAATGTCTATGCAATATTGAATGTATGCTAGTCCCACTAAGGCCTACAGTTGTCTCAATCTCAAGATGACGATCTTGTAATATCGATTTGCGCACAGCATCAGTAGTTTACGAACAACAATTGATTTTGGACGACCTTCACGTAATCAGTCTTGGAGTTATATAGATGACTCTGGTTCTTGGTGGAGCGCCATCGCCAAAAATTGAGTTAAGTTCTTCGATGAACACTTAATCAGTTAATCCACGTCGAAATTTATAAAAAGTTATCGCGCGAAAATGTTTGCGATTTAATTCCAATTTTTATTTTTTTTTACGAGATGAATATTTTAAATAACTGTAATCAAAACAAAAAGTGTTCGTATATCAAAATGTTTTGAGTATGTATAACATCAAAAGTGTCAGTCTTTACGACAGGGCTGCCAAATCCTGATATATAAAAGGCAACCAACTTATGAATATTTTACAAAATGTGGATGTGGAAGTGCACCAACTACCAATAACTAAAAGTTATTATACATACACTAAAAAAGTCTAACAAATTTGAATTGCTAACTAAAATGAACGATGATTTCATCACTTTTTTCATTTAAAGTGTGTCCTTTGCACTTTCTAGATTATTATTAATTGAAATAAATAATTTAATTAAACAGAAAAATCACGTTTCTCGCTTTTTCTAAACAAATATTATTATTATATTAATAGTATTTTTTGTCGGTAAATATTAGTATATGTATATTTATATTTGCAAAATCTGTCAATGTCGCTACGCACTAAGCCTGAATTTGAAATTTTTGGCACGGGAAAACACTGTAGCATATTGTTGTGTATACTATGTAAATATGTGCGAGAATGGTCCGATTATTATTCAACTTTCAAAAAGAAAAACTCATGTGGAGCCCACTCTAGAAAATACGATGAATGTAGCAGGCGTGTATTTATTTCGCCTTTCTTTAGTTAGTTGATGTAGATCACAGCTAGTAAATCCCAGAAAATGGTGTTCCACTCATTACCGGTCGATAAAACAGTCTTTGCTTTCTTGGGAGCAGTTTCACCAGTTCCACTTCGACGGCCATCAGCCACGACGCAGGAACTCCTTCAGATGCGTTAAAACAGGGTCATACAGTGCTGTGAAGTGGTTTCAGTGCTTAGATTGATATGTGGAATGAGGAAACGCGGCACTCATCACGCCAACATCTTTCTCATGCCAAATATTCCCTGCAGGAATGACCCACGCAGTTTTTTCAGCTCACTCACTGTCTCAGCTATGTTGTGCACTTTCAAATGGGAGGTTTGGCAATGCACGGACTGTTTTTATGCTGTCTAACTGTTCTTTACCTAGCCGTGCTCATCAAAAACACCCACGAAATGAAATTCATTAAAACAATTTTTGTTAGTATTTTTGTATTTTGTAAGAAGTGACTGTATTGACCCCTGTACAACTACTAGAAGTTGTCATAACGCTTGCATATATAAAATACATGCAGCTTTTTAAAGTTAATTTTGAACACCTCTTACATGTTTAATAAAACATTTGTTGGATAAACATAAAGACAACCATTCGCTCAGGTATTGCGCCATACAAAAACACACAAATGTATACGTGCATGAGTTCACATATGCTCGCTCTTTACCAACTAATATTCTGCAAGGCAAGTCGATTGTCGATTGTTAATTCCGCAGTTCTGGGAAAGTGATAAAACTTATCAATCTACAATCCTTATTTAATGTTTAATAAATAATTTGCATTAGTTGCGTATAAACTTGTAAATCAAATTTCGCTGGAATTGTTGAACGCTTCCAACATGTTGCACAAAGTATAATGGTTTTCTACTCATAATCGAGATAAACGAAGGGCGGTTTGCCCACACAAACTCACCCATAGGTGTTAGTGAAGAATACCGCAAACACCTTAATTTTATGGGGATATCGTATCATTTCATATCATTAAGGGCTATACCAGTGCGACGCATGAAAAATTAGGTGAATTTTTTTAAAAGAAAAAACTAGATTGAATGTTTCGACGTTCTATAGACGTAATAAAGTATATTTTTAGCTATACTCGTATTAAATTTTTTTTTTACAAAAATATTGAAAAATAACGGAGTTATATGCTGTTCCTCAACTGCTGGCATGATTCCGGTCGAATGAGTAGGTGAAACAAAAAAATTCAAAATGTTTATAAAACTTAAACATATTTTCTATACAATGAATTACGATCTTTGAAAAATATCAAAAATGAAGAAAATGGCATAATTTTGAAAAAAAAATCGTTTTTTACGGTTGTTTTTTTAATGTTTTTTTAATGCCAAATTAACAATTCTCAACCAATCAAAAAGATCGTAGTCCATTGTATAGCAAATGTATATAATTTGATGTCGATCGGTCAATTTATCGTTGAGTTATGATGTCAGAAATTTTTAAAAATGTCGTTTCGAGAAAAACGCGTTTAAAGTTTCACTTATCTATGTTTGCATCTCTGAGCGGTCGCTGTTTAGAACGCTGCCATTCAAAAACTATTCAAGATACCCTGCTGATTTCACAGGATATTTTTAAATATCAAAAAGCAAAAAAAAAAAAAAAAAAAAAAAATTTGATAGCGTCACACTGGTATATCCCCTTAATACTCTTTCAAATTATGAAAAATTATAATTTTCGGGTTCCCTGGAATTTCGTCTTCCCTACTTGTTTATTAAGAAATTGATTTGACAGCTCTTCTTCGAATCCGAAAATTGTTTGCATAAACTAAATGTTTGAACCAGCTGCAAGTATATGACACCTTCCGTAATTTTCAGATTTTTGTTCAAAAATATATGATTTTATTCTTTTTTTTGGGAAAAATATGGGGTATTCCATACCAAATCGACCACTTTTGAACCCGACCCCTTTAGATTTTGCTGAAACTTATCCATCTTTTTCTACCCTTTGAAAAACATTTTTGAGAATTTTTTCAAAATTTTTTGTCCAACTTCAAAAAAAGTTATGAATTTTTCAAAAAAAGGCATTTTTATTTTTAACTTTTGTAGAAATTGACTTTTGGGGATCTTTTCTTTTAATTTTTGTTTTTGAATGAACTTTTCGAAAATATACACAAAAAAAATTTAACACGATCAATTATATACGAGTAAAATAATCGTTTTTTTTAATAAAATCGTAATTTTTTGGAAGCTTGCCATTTTTGTTTTTTTTTCCTCAAAAAAAAAACTTCAATTAATTCGACAACTATCCCTATTTTTTTTGAAAATTTGGCAATTTTTTTTTATAATATAATAAAAAAAAAAATATATAAAAAAAAGTCGGCCCACTCCGGGATTAGCAGGGATAGTTGTCAAATTAATTGTAGTTTTTTTTAGGAAAAAGCAAAAAAAAAATGGCGAACTTTCAAAAAATGGCGAACTTCCAAAAATTACGATTTTACTTAAAAAAACCGATTATTTTATATAATTGATCGTTTTAAATTTTTTCGTGTATTTTTTCGAAAAGTTCATTCAAAAACAAAAATCAAAAAAAAAAACTTCCCCAAAAGTCAATTTCTACAAAAGTTATGGCTATTTGAAAATAAAAAAGCCTTTTTTTTGAAAAATTCATAACTTTTTTTGAAGTTGAACAAAAAATTTTGAAAAAATTGAAAATTCTCAAAAATGTTTTTCAAAGGGTAGAAAAGGATGGATAAGTTTTAGCAAAATTTAAAGGGTTCGGGTTCAAAAGTGGTCGATTTCGTATGGAATACCCCATATATAATCAAAGCTTTGTTAACATTTCCAAAAAGGTGTGGGACAACGACAGCAAATTCATTCATAAGGACCCGCGTCGGCAACAAATCAAAGGGCGCTCTTTCATAATTCTGCGTTGTGCTTTGAAATTCGTCTTCGCTAATGCGCGAGGAGGATAACAATAAAAAAAACGAAGTTTAAACAAAATGAATGAATGAATGAAGTTTTCGGAAAATTGATTAAATTTTATAATTTACCACTAGAAATCCTACAATCCACCCGCATTTACACCTACAAGCTGTTTCTCAAGACTCATGCGATCAAAAAACTGAAAAGTTTTCTGATTTTCACTTCAAAAATTTAAAGTGGCCATGTCGACTCACAATATTTTTATACTTTTGCAATTTAACGGTTGTACGTGTCACACAAATCTAAACGAGATAGATATAGGGTTATATCTTTATGTATAACAAGTACGTGTCACGTTGCTTGTCCGCGATGGACTCCTAAACTACTGAGCCGATTTTAGTAAAATTTAGCACACTTTATCCAGTTCGAACCCACTTAGAAGATAAGATAGTAAAAACAATTCACAAATAAAAAATACAGTGAAAGCTCTATTAAATGGACGCTCTATTAAGTGGATATCTCCATTAACCATGCACATTGGTGATATATATTAAATACAATGAATTAAGCGGAGAACTCTATTAAGTAGACAGAAACGCTGGTAACCAGACATTGGGAAAGCAGCCTTAAATTCGTTATTTTTTCCAATGAAATTTATTTGTATGAACTCATTCAGTATTAAACCTCAAGTACAATCCCTTGGATTCTTATACCGACAAAAACATTTTCGCCTTTATTCGTAAAATAAATTTTCAGTGTATTGAATAATTTATTATATGAATAATATTATAAAATGGATACCATAACAAATGTTCAGAGAAAAGTTAAAATACGGTTGATAGTCGGTCGGTCCGTCCGTCCACCCGTGCAAGCAGTAACTTGAGTAAAAATAAAGATATTTTGATGAAACTTGTTGTGCGGGTTCTTCAATACAAAACATATTACACAGTGTGAAAATGGATGAAATCGGAAGATAATCCCACTCACTCCCCATGTAACGGTACTGTTATATGACATGGCTTTATGTGAGCTGGTGTGAGAATTAGGCGATGGGCGTGGCACCGCCCACTTTTTGGTGACGTATCTTGGGATCCGATTAACCGATTTTGACTAAATTTAGTACATATGTAGCATTCTTTTCATATCTATGTCACAGTACGAAAATGAGAAAAACCGGAAACAACCGTCTACTTCCCTATAATACAATTTTAAATCCTATTTGATTTCTTCACTTTCCAGTACACAAATCAAGAAGTAATTATTATGATGGGATACAATTTTACACTAATAATGTGTGGCACTTTATGGCCAAAATTTGTCCAAATCCAACCAAAACTGTTCAAGCCCCTAGGTACCGAATATGCGGATCCCAGTATCCGAGCCCCATATACTTAATATAATGATTTTCGAACTTCCAGGTGACTTTATGCCGCCTATATCGGCCAATATTAGAGTTATCTCAATGAAAATTACAGAACGTGTTTTTCAGATAACCGTATGTCCTTGCGCTTAAAATATATAAAATTGGGCTAAAACTTCAACTAGCCCTTATATAACTATTACCAGGATTTTCGAACTTCGGAATGGCTTTATTCATATGATTGTTGAGTATATGTACTTATGTGAGATACCTTAGAGAAACCCAGGGAACATTTTTTTAGTATGTGGCATGATAATATATAATAGATAAATGAAATCGTCGATACAACCCCAACTCTCATATGTATAATGATTTTCTTTTTTCTAACAAATCTTATGCCGAATTTGTCGGGCAGTGTATGAGTTATATAGAGTATATGCATATATAAAATTGCTTATATTCCGATGCTCTGGTTGACGTTTAACATCTTAAGGCATTTCCCGGCTTTGATTCTTACATGTTTCAAGAGTATAAAATGTTCGGTTGCACACGAACATAGAGCTTTCTTACTTCTTTCAAACGTTTGGTTATAAACGTTCTCTGTATACGATATACGTTCTTTGATATACGTGCTATGATATACGTTCTCTGTCTAAGGTTTCTAGCTTTGCTAAGATGATTTGAATTTAAGTCAGTCATACAGAGGCTGCAAAACTGTGCACAGTTTCATAGCGAAATATATATTCGTTTTCCGGTTTTCAGAGGTGTTTGTATTTGCTAAGGGCAAACAAGTTGAAGCAGAGAACGTATATCTATAAATATATATGTATAAATATATTTTTAAATATACGTTCTCTGGAGGAAGTCATATCCGCAGTCAATCGTTTAAATTTTAAAGCTATACCAAATTTAAAATAAATATTTGCTTTTGGTATAAATACTTATATGATAAAAATTTTGCACAAGTTTAAGATTAAATATAAAATATTTGAATATAAATAGTTATTTTTGATATAAATGGTATGAAATTGTCATATGTATATGTATGTAGGCAAAAACATTTAAAAAATATCGTATTTCCCCAAAAAGTAAGCCCTTTGAGTCTCGGTATTTAAATACCATTGGTACATTCAAAGAAAACCATTAAAGAACACAAGATTAAGTAAAAGTGCAAATTATGTAGGGTGATATTTTTGGAGGCACACAAATTTTTATTTAATTACTATTTTTTTATACCCTGAACAGGGTATATTAAGTTTGTCACGAAGTTTGTAACACCCAGAAGGAAGCGTCGGAGACCCTGTAAAGTATATATGTAAATGATCAGTATGTTGCGCTATGTCGATTTAGCCATGACCGTCTGTCTGCTAGTCCGTCCGTCCGTCTGTTTGTATATATACGAACAAGTCCCTCAGTTTTTAAGATATCGTTTTGAAATTTTGCAAACGTCATTTTCTCTTCAAGAAGCTGCTCATTTGTCGGAACGGCCGATATCGTACTACTATAACATATAGCTACCATACAAACTGAACGATCGGAATCAAGTTCTTGTATGGAAAACTTTCACATTAGACAATGTATCTTCATAAAAGTTGGCACATGTTATTTTCTAAGATAATTATGTAATATACGAAGAAATTGTTCAGATCGGCTTACTATAGCATATAGCTGCCATACAAACTGAATGATCGGAATCAAATGCTTGCATGGGAAACTTCCTCATTTGACTATATATCTTCACCAAATTTGGTGTTTGTTATTGTTTATAGAAATAATGTAACATGGAAAGAAATTGTCGGCTCACTACAAACCGAACGATTGGAATCAAGGGCTTGTATGGAAAACTTTCGCATTTAACTTGGTATCTTCACCAAATTTGACATGGATTACTGCTTAAGGTAATAACATAATTTCCGAAAAAAATGTTCAGATCGGATTACTATGGTAAATAGCTTTCATACAAACTGGACACATAGTTACTTAAGGAAATGCACATGTGAAGGGTAACGAGCTAACGTTTTTTCTTGTTTTTACTAATAATATTTAGCAACAATTTGAAATATGCTTTCCATTCTTAAGTCCAAACACTTTTAACTCAAAAATATCAATTAAAAGTCATTCGAAAACTCGGAAGTCTTATTAATTCCCAGTAGGCGTTGTTTATTGACATGGAAGGAAGTGAAACCGCAGCACACTATAAATTCCTCTTAAAATGCCACTAGTTGCAGCACGCCCACTACTTCCCTCACCAACATATAAACGAAGCTGAAGAGAAACCGGGTAAAGTCGAGCAATGGCAGAGGTAGAAGCGTGCTGAAATCAAAAGGACATACGGGCTATATACATATGTGTCTATCATAAGTTCATACAAATGCATGTATGTATGTTTACATTCATTATTGATTCAACCATATGTTTATGCCTACAAACAAGTCCTTGTATGTATTGGCGCCAACGGTTCAACGCTTTAGCTCAACCTCACATCAAATCCGTTTATTTTCTGGAAATTTTCATTTTCTCTGCATCATTTCGTCTTTCGACTCCCAGGAATTGATTTGTGGTTGTGGCAATTAGCCATGACTAGCTTGTAATCATTTTGATTTATGTGTATATTTTTGTTACATCGATATGAAGTTCACACACGCCCACACATTGCACATGCAAACATACATATATCCATAAATAAACACATATGTAACATACGCTGGCATTTGACTCCGGTTTCCTTCTTTTCTCAAGGACCCTTCGCGCATTGTTGTTTGCCAATGTGTTGAAGAAAGGACATCTGGTTGCTGCCGTGCTTGTGTTGGTTTCTCGGTTTTTATTGGTTCGTATTACACGCCACCACATGAATATTTGAATGACAAATAGAATATGTTAACAGAAAATGTGTGTCCTATTACGATGTATGTAAGGTGCTTATGTGGTTGGGGGCGTGCCATAGTTGGTGACATCTTAATTGGTATTTATTGCTACTTGAATTCAAGTATACTTGTTGACAGTTTTCACCTCGTACATCAAATATCAGGATATTGAGAAAATGAGTAATGGAATATTTTAAATGTGTGTATGTGTGTATGTACATGCACAGATATAAAGATAATTATTGTTCTGGAGGTGATCTATCAAAATTAAGTAGTTCCTTGGCATTTCCGGATATTAACTCAGCTTATCAGTAATATCTTGCTCTTCATAATTTGTGCTCTGTGAATATCAATATAATATTTGAATTCTGGAATTTACTTTACCGATTAACCTATGTATGTCTTCCGGTGTGCTTCTTAAGGTCGTGTGATAAATTGAGGATACTAGATTTTTTAAAATTATTCCGGCATTTTTAAAAAATTAATTTTTTATCATACTTTTTATTTTTTTGTAACTATTTTCTATAATTATATTATAAATTATTATTTTTTGTTGCCACATGAGAAATTCAAAACTGTTTACCAAATTTTGTTGTCATTAAAACATTGCGTTTTTATACTCTCGCAACAAAGTTGCTAAGGAGAGTATTATAGTTTTGTTCACATAACGGTTGTTTGTAAGTCCTAAAACTAAAAGAGACAGATATATGTAGGTTTATATATACCAAAGTGATCAGGGTGACGAGTAGAGTTGAAATCCGGATGTCTGTCTGTCCGTCCGTCTGTCCGTCCGTCCGTCCGTGAAGTTACAGCTTCAGTAAAAATTGAGATATCATGATAAAACTTGGTACACGTATTTCTTGGCTCCATGAGAAGGCTAAGTTCTAAGATGGGCAAAATCGGCCCACTGCCACGCCCACAAAATGGCGAAAACCGAAAACCTATAAAGTGTCATAACTAGCCATAAATAAAGATATTAAAGTGATATTTGGCACAAAGGATCGCATTAGAGAGGGGCATATTTGGACGCAATTTTTTTTGGAAAAGTGGGCGTAGCCTTGCCCCCTACTAAGTTTTTTGTACATATCTCGGAAACTACTATAGCTATGTCAACCAAATTCTATAGAGTCGTTTCCTTCAGGCATTTCCATATACAGTTTAAAAATGGAAGAAATCGGATAATAACCTCGCCCACCTCCCATACAAAGGTTATGTTGAAAATCACTAAAAGTGCGTTAACCGACTAACAAAAAACGTCAGAAACACTAAATTTTACGGAAGAAATGGCAGAAGGAAGCTGCACCCGAAAATGGGCGTGGCGTCGCCCACTTATGGACCAAAAACCATATCTCGGGTACTACTCCACCGATTTCAATGAAATTCGGTATATAATATTTTCTTAACACCTTGATGACATGTACGAAATATGGGTGAAATCGGTTCACAACCACGCCTTCTTCCAATATAACGCCATTTTGAATTCCATCTGATGCCTTCTCTGTATAATATATACATTAGGAACCAATGATGATAGCGGAATAAAACTTTACACAAATACGGTATTTGAAAAATATGTAAATGACTGATAATGAAATCTCGATTATCACTTTATCGTGCGAGAGTATAAAATGTTCGGTGACACCCGAACTTAGCCCTTCCTTACTTGTTTTATTTCACTTCATATTTGTAAAAGATACGCACATCCTTTCTTTACTGTGCGATTAAGTGCGCATTTCTCAGGGAAGAATATATGAGGGAGCCCGAACAAGGACTCCCCGGACTTCTCTCCTATTTCAACAGAGTTCCTGAAAACTTGAAACACATCGACGCAAATGCCACTCGTGGCGTCTTTTTCTCTGCTCATATATCGACGAAGAAAGAAGGAGTCGTTGGAGAAGGGACACAGTGAGCTTTTTCATGGATGGGTCGAAGTTAGGATGGAAGGTTGGAGGCGGAGTTTTCTCTAAGGAGCTCTCCGGCAATCTTAGCTATAGTCTGTCGCACCACTGTAGCATTTTTCAGGCAAAAGTGGTTGCTATCGAAAGGCGGTAGACGCCGCCTTTTTCTAGGAGGTTAGCATTTACTCCGACCGCATTTCGCTGACTATGTGCTCAAAGTTAGTCAATTAGTGTCTGAGCTAGATTAGGAATGGGGCCGAGTTGAATCTCCATTGGCGTTTTGCGTTCTAGCACTCTGATCACTGATCAATGATATTGATATGAGTCTCCTGTGCAACTGGGACATCGTTTTGGTCTAGAGTAGAACACAGGAGATCTACTGAATTACTGGCTCTTAGTAACGTTCATCTTGTCGCAATTGTAGGGGTTCTTACTAGACTCTGTTCAATTGGTATCGGTCGTTAGTTGTCAAAGTGGTATGATGGAGGGTGAGGTGGAAACATCCATTTACTTTCTCCTCCATTATCCAGCCTTTCAAGAAAATCTCGGCAGTGTTATGTTTGACGAACTAGAAGACAGTCGAAATTGGCATTAGCTGTCTCAAAAAACTTGTGATAGGCCCAAGCGTTCTGCCGATTTGTAAGGATCTTATATCTTATATTAAAGAACAACTTAAAATGCCGGTCAGAGCTGTCCAAGTAACTGCGGAGGTTTAAGGTTCTTTCTCAACTTCTACACATTAAGCTGATGATTCTCATTCATAATTATTTTGTAGTTATTAATAGCAAACAAGATAATATCCAAATCTAAAGACTTACTTTCATTCCAAATACATCTGATAAAAAATATGCCTGCTAACCAAACTAGCAAAGTCAAATAAAAATACCAAATTTTAGTCCGATCGAACTAAAATGATAACGTTGAATCTAATTTCGAACTTCGAATGTAAATAATTCGATTGTGGAGGCGAACTTTGAAAAAAAGGATAGGTTTATTTTTTACTTTTTTACTCAAGCTTGGAGAAAAAATTAGTTTCCCAGATAAATTTCTTTTTTTCCACATAGTGTTACTTATAATATCTTCTTTAACTCACCCCCGAAAACATTATTTATCACTTGGTCCTCACTCCTCACTCATATTAACGATTTCTCTGTTTGTTGAGTTTAAATTTGATTGTTTGAAGCAATATTTATGTGTTTCGTTGCTCTCACGTGGGGTTTTAAGCTCCATTCTATCTTTGGATTGAGCAGACTGACTCGACATAATCCACATTTTTCATGGATAAATTTCTTAAATCGTGCCTCAGCATGATCTTTCTGTTAACGACAAACTTTAACCTTCGCTTAGCTGTGTTTACATAAAGAATCCATTAACTCTCATTAAGGTGAATATCCAGCATATCATACCCGAAATAGAACCAGAAAGTGTACCACAGGAAACTGGGTTGAAGGGATGAACTAGTGGCAAACCTGTCAAATAAGAACATTTGCTATTTCCACTAATTAAAACTCAATATGGACTACTATATGTAAATCATCATGAATGTGTTCCTAGCTAAAAAAATCGTTTTAATGAGATTTATCAAATTTGACACAAACTGGCAAAAAGAGGACTACATTTTCACATATTTTTATCCTGAGAAAAAATAGTATTTCAACACTTAATCTGATTTTCCATACATTTGATATAACCGCTGAGACTAATTATTATAAGAGGATTGCACCGCGACCTTAGGTGTGCCCCTCTGTTGAGATGGTCTTCAGAGAAATTTTTTTTTTTCGGTTTCGCCTCATATTGGAGCGAACTTTTTCTAGATTGTTGCACAATTTCGACGTCATGTTCCTAAACCCACATCTCGTCACAAGTGATGGTGTAAAGTACTCAGCTAAGTTCTAAAGCATATTTTTTGCGCTCTCGACTCGACGTCGTTTTTGCTAAAGCTTCAGCTCTTTTGGTACGAGTCGAGAAATGACACGCTTTATACCCAAAATATGTATGTTGTGTCAATCTGTAAGAAACCTTGAGGATCACTGCTATTTCTCTGATGTCCATATAATGGTTTTCACTCACTGTTTCTAAAAAACTTTTTCGTTATAAGTCACTATAATATATGCTTGCTTAAGCATTTATGAATCCATCAATAAACATGTAAATATGTTGAATTTAATTTTAAAAGAATCGGCCGCAAATGAAAAGTTATTAACCTCTGACATTGATTTCACTGATCTTTCCATATCTTTTTATTTTAACTTATAAAGTGACACATAAATAAAAAAACACTAAAACGAATTATGGGCGTGAACGAAGTTAACACGAGTAGAAACGCCCATATGGTTTTCTAAGCACTAACACAATTACAGAAATAGAAAAAGAAAATATTCGGTACAAACGTTTGCTCGAGCCAACAAACCAATTAGAAAACGCGAACTAAATTTAGAAACGCCATTGAAATGAGAAGAATGCTAAGTGGGAAAGTGAGAGAGCCTCTATAAGTATCAACATGCTGAGGATCATACATCTCTGCGGGTGTGTGTATGAACACATATGTAAATACTTTCGCTGCGGATCACCACTGCTCAACGAGAAGATAATCTGCTTGAGACAAGAGCAGCATATAGCTTTGGTGTAAAAATAAGAAATGGGTGCAGGGGTGGAGATGGGAGTGCAGTTGCGGAGGTGTAGGAATGCTGCGTCGAAGAAAAAACGTCGCCTTTTCCAACAAGAATTTGAAAATAATTTCAGTAGTCAGTCGACTTTGGCATTGTTTAGTGTTTGCACAGCAATTAAGTTAATTAACTCATTTGTGTTTTTTGCTAATTGAATTAGGACGAGGAGCAAAAAAATAAATTGCCTGCAGAAAGACCAACATCAAATTAAAGCCACTGGGAAACTTGAAGAGTGAAATATAAAAACTAAAAAAAAAATTGCAAATGAAAATATAAAAATAAAAAAGAAAAACAATTAAACTAAAAAACAAAAAACAGTTAAATAAAAACAAAAACAATTAAGTAAAAAATACAAAAGCGGCAATCAAGTGCGCGGAAAGTGTTTTAATTTTTTCATTTACAAATATATGTACATAAAAATGTGCAAACCTATTGGGAGCCTTGCCGTGAAAAGTAAAATCACCAAAGTGGGAAATCAAAAGTGATTGTGCAAGCAATTACGACACTTCAACCGAAAGAGGTGAGCAACTGATTGCGCCGCCCAAAAAATCACTGTTAAATTACGCAATCGCGTTGCTATCTGTACGCGGCGACCAAAGTGGAGCGAAAATACATAAAATAAAATAGAAAAAATAAAAATAATATAAAAAGTAGTATGTCAACTGCAAAATAAAATACTCGAAATTAATACTGACAGCTAGTCAGCGTGGCGCACTGTGACGCCAGCAAAGTGTTAGCATCCTCGCAGCAGCGTACCCCGCGAGCTAGTTCACTCCATGGCGTTGTGCTGTCGCCGCCAATAGAGATCGACAAATGTCCGTGCCACAATTTCGTTAATTAATTGACTAGTAATTGAATTAATGCACAAATAAACGCACATACGCCAATAAACTTGCGTACATAACGGCATAACGCTACTGCGCACATTTCTGCTTGTTTATACATATGTATGTCAGAGCATCGCCGCTGCAAGTTTGTAGTCCAGTCAGCGAAATTCGACACTGATTTGCGCTAATTTAATGAGTTTCACTTGTTAACCGCCGCACGCGTCTCCGCATATAACAGCTGCTCGCTCCTTCTCCGCTTATATCTCCTCGCCTGGCGCTTGTGTGTGTGTGTGTGACTGTATGGCAGTCATGCTTAACTATCACGAACCACAGCATCTACAACAACCACAGGCGATGCCACAATTGAGTGGCTCAATTGCTAACGCCGACAATTTCTATTACCCACAAACGGTGAACGTGCCCACGTTGACATTACACAACGCTAATAACGGTGGCGGTCGTGCTGTCACAGCAGCGTCGGCATTGTTGGCGTCGGCGTCAGCATCGTCGTTGGATCATCTGCACAGTCTGACGCAGCATAATGCATTTGCGGTACATAATTGCAATAATAGCAACAACACTAACAACAACAACAACAACAACACTAACAACTGCAATGCCAATACCATTAACATGAGCTCCGCCGCCGGTGATGGCACAGCTTATCGACAACAACAGCATCAGCATCAACAACAAGAACATCATAATCATCATCACACACAGCAGCCGCAAACGGATCGAATTGCCGTTAGCGGCAATAGTAATATTGTTGGCTGCCGCAATTCCTGTTCACCCGACGAACTTACAAAAATCGAAGATAACTATCCTTTGCACGTTGTTGGCAGTAAACATTCGGAGAATGTGAAACGTTTTTCCGTGAACAATTTGTTGGAATTGGCTAATGATTGCCGCATTTCTGGTAAATTGCACCATCAGCATCAGCAGCAGCAGCAGCAGCAACAGGAGAATTTAGATGGTACGCAAATAAATGATCTAGGTGGGTTAATCTTCAGATAGTACATATTCATGTTTGCATATATGTAAGTATATCTATATGTGCGCCTATGCTTATGTGAAATGTCTAGAAATATCTCTAATTCCTTTGGAAATTTCACCAAAATCTGGGTTTGCCGACGGCTTTTATGTGTGTGTTTGTGATAGCAATCGAAAATGCATGGATAAATTAGTCTGTCTGTGGTAGTTTCATTCCTTTCATTTTGTTGTCCAATGCTTGCAGATGACGGCATGAGAAAAAGTGCCGATTTTAGGTTATAAGTGGAGGTAATTAAGATTTGATGAGTCATTAAAGCCCAATTTTCTATTTAGATTTCAGTTACTGGGTCATAGGCTCTAATAACGACAATAACTCAAATTATAGAAAATACTTCGCTAAATATACATATAAAGTCTCTTATGCATTTATGCTCAGAAAGGTTGGATACATAGTATGACATGATACAACACGTCAGTCGTTCTTCCTTTTCGCTGTTGGGCGCCAATTGGAGATTATAAGCGTAGGCAGGTACTTCTCCACCTGGTCTTTTCAACGGAACTCTTCCTCTTCCTCTGCTTCTTCAGAGCTGAAGTGTTATCATTCGGCTTAGCCGCTGTCGCTGTTCGCTGAACTATATCAATGTCGTAGTATACATATATCATACAGCTCATCGTTCCATCGAATGCGATATTTGCCGTGACCAACTCGCAAAGAACCATAAATCTTCAGTAGAAACTTTCTCTCAAAAATTTGTAACGCCGAATCATCAAATGTTGTCATCGTCCATGACACTGCATCTTATAGCAGGACGGAAATAATGTTTGACTTATAAAGTTTTGTTTTTGTTCGTCGAGAGAGGACTTTACTTCTCAATTGCCTACTCAGTCCGAAGTAGCACCTGTTGGCAATAATTATTTTGGAATTGAGGTTGGCGTTGTTGTTGGTGTTACTGCTGAATCCAAGATAAACCTTTTTTTTACGACCACGAAGTTTTAACTGTCAACAGTGACTTGGGAGCCAAGTTGCGAGTGCGACGACTGTTTGTTTGATGACAGGAGATATTTCAATTTGCTCTCGTTCACTACCAAACTCATTTACTTCGTTTTTTTTGCCCAATCTGGAGAAAGCAGAACTATCGATGTCATCGGCGTACGCCAGCAGTTGTATACTTTTTTGGAAGATTTTAGCTTCTCTATACAGATCTGAAGCTCGAATTATTTTCTCCAGGACTAGATTGATGAAATCGCATGATAGGAAGTCGCCTTGCCTGAAATCTCGTTTGGTATTGTACAATTCGAAAAGTCCTTCCCGATCTTGGTGGAGCTTTCGTTATTGATCCACATTAGTTTACACAGCTATATTAGTTTTGCGGGTATATGGTATTACCGTAATCAAAGAGTAAGGTGAATTTGTTTATAAAATGTAATTTCTATATTTATTCTTTCGAATCGATTTCATCCCCTTCAAAGTAATACCGGTCCGATGAAACGCACTTTTGCCAACGCTTTTCCCAGTCCTCGAAATAGTCGGAATAGTCTTTTTCCAACATAGCAGTCTTCAAGACCTTCAAATATACGGGTTTCTCTCCTCAATCGTATCAAAAAATCATCTCGACCTTGGACTTTTGAGTTCGCCGAATAGCCAAAATTTGCACGGGGCCAAATCAGGCATATACGGTGGTTACAGAACGACTTTTGAGTCGAGTTTTTGATAAATAAATCGCGAAGAACCAATGCAATATAAAATTGCAATTTTGACACCAATTGAGACTTGACGCGTTTGATAGACGAAACATTCATCAAAATAGTTTGGTCTGCACAAATGATATTTTAACACTATCAGCGAGATTTCAAATTGTTAATCGATAACTTTCAAGCACCTACTCTTTGATTGCTTGGCCGTGGTTGTCCACAGCGAGGTTTGTCATTACTGTCCTCGGCCACTACGAACTCGTTGTACTTCTTATAAAGGTTTTTGTGCCATAATTTGATCACCAACGATCTTTAAATGTGCCCACATAAGAAAATTCATTCCTCAAGCAGAAAGTGATGCACGTTCTTTGTACAAAAAAGTTAACCATTTCAAAATGAAAAAATTTTCTTTACAAAAACACGTGTAATTCGAAGATTATTACGAGTAAACCTTTTCACAAACGGATAAATCTTATAAACTGTGATACCAACATAGACGATAAACTTACCAGCCTTTGTGTATTAGTCATTAAAATTTTACTTAGAACTAGTACAAATAATAAAATAAATAATTGTCCTCTGTTATTGAAAAATGTCGTTTTTTACGGAAAACAAGCGATTTGCTTTAATTGATTTTAATATTAGTTATTCAAAAGAGAATTGTACAAATTCGTTGTTTTTTAAGAAATATGGGGGTGGACTAATAATTATTTAGACTTAACAACCGACATTACCTCAAGATACATTTAGTATCGTATAGAATATACCCGTAGACGGCTATTGTGTCAGCCGAACCGGAATCGTAATTTTTTGACCACCTGTGGAAGTCAAATAGGAGTTCGTAAAATAAAGGTCGATGATTCAAATCAATTTTTTTGAACGAAAATTTCGCAATAAAATCAAAAGGCGTTTAGATACTGTGTATGCTGACACTTCCTCTTTGATGGTTTGGTGATTCACTTAGTGCAATTACGCCGACTACTTGGAGAAAGTCGAAAGGACAACTGGGCTCCGAATTATATGGACGATTCTATAACGAATTGACGAAAAATCATCTGCATAGCAATGAACGGGTCTCAATTGGCAGGCTACGAATTGCTCAGATAGAAATTTAATCGGGGTTTCGCCACGATGGATATATAGGAAACATATTTTTCAAACGGTTTAAAGAACTGGAGCACTGAAGAAAACTATGTGGAGTTCTAGATCTCCATTATTCAAAAACTTTTGTTAGTATTGCAATATTTATCGGTCTGCTCTCTTAAATGTGATTACGTATTTAAATGTACATCTATAATTATTTATGAGTGTTTCGGTTACGTTTTGCATAATATGGTATAATGCACCTAACGGTTGTTTGTACCAGGCTAAACTCGTCCTAATTCATCAGCTAGTTTAGTAAAGAAGTAATGGATAATACAGGGTTTGTCTGGAAAGTAATAGGACTGAGTCAATTTAAGCTTGCTTGCTTGCTGCTTGGATCCTCTCTGTCGTCGCCGTTTTAGGCAAGGAAACAAAAAAAAACCCGTGGTCCATTACTCGTCACCTGTGATTACGTTATTCAAAAACTGGGTGAAATTACATTATCTGGTGATAACCCCGCCTACTTCTCATATAACAGTTCCGTTCCGTACAAGTGTGACGCATAAAAAATTAGGCGATTTTCGTGAATTTTTTTTAAAAGAAAGTACTATATTGAATGTTTCAACGTTCTATGGACGTAATAAAGTATATTCTTAGCTTTATTAAAAATTTTTTACAAAAATATTGAAAAATAACGGAGTTATGTGCTGTCTGCGGAAGTGCCGAAAAAAAGTGCCTCAATTGCTGGCATGATTCCGGTCGAATGAGTAGCTAAAACAAAAAAATTCAAAATGTTTATTAAACTTAAATTTTTTTCTATTTTATTTTCTATACAATGAACTACGATCTTTGAAAAATATCAAAAATTAAGAAAATGCCGTAATTTTGAAAAAAAAAAATGGTTTTTTTACGAAAAAAATGGTTGTTTTTTTAATGCCAAATTGACAATTTTCAACCAATCAAAGATCGTAGTCCATTGTATACCAAATGTATTCAACTATACCCAGTTTTAATTTGAAGCCGATCGGTAGATTTCTCGTTGAGTTATGATGTCAGCAATTTTGAAAAATGTCGTTTAGAGAAAAACGCGTTTAAAGTTTCACTTATATATGTTTGCACTTCTGAGCGGACGCTGTTTAGAACGCTGCCATTCAAAAACTATTCAAAATACGACCTTGCCGATTTCACAAAGAAAAAACAATTTTTTTTGAAAGTGTCACACTGGTATAGCCCCTTAAATTAGTAGTAAAATATTCCGATGCGCAAACAAATGTAATCAAATTACTACCACGTCTACTTTTCCTATAACCCAATTTTAAATTCAATCTTTCACTTTCTAAAATGCAAATCAAGCGCCAATGAATGTCTTAGGATACTTTTTTTTCTCAAATAGTGCAATTAAAGTAGGCCACTCTATAACAAAAAAGTGTCCGAAACGGACCAAAACTATTCAAGTCCACAGTTACCGAATATGTGGTTAAAAGGTCAATTACGGACCTTCTATCGAAAATATCGGTCAATCTGTCCTATTATGGAAATTCGGAGAGAACTTTATCCTAATAATTGTATGCCTTCATGTCCAAAATGGGTTGAATTGAATCGATAATTTCTTTACCCCCATATTCCTAATAGAGAGATTTTTGAACTTCCGCTTAACTTTACATCGGATATGTGGTCAAATATGTGAGTTATTTTTATAAAAAATGAGGCAGCATGTTTTTCTAATAACGATACAGCTTTGTACCAAAATGGATAAAATCGAGCGAAAACTTACCCCTTATAACTTGCAAAGCTTATGCACCTGAAGTTATTTCTCTGGCTTTGACCCTGGTAAGTTACAAGAATGTGAAATGTTCGGTTACGCCACTCTTAGCCCTTCTTTTTCGTTTCTTTTTTGTTTTTTATATACCTATTATACCTTTGCAGAAAATGCTTAATACATTATTACTTTGAAATGGCAAATTGCTTACTTTACATGCGCAAATATTCTGAATCTGATCAGTTCATGGCCATGATCACACCTACATCGAATATGACGAAAGGAACCGATAATGTGACCTTAAAGCATCTTAAATTTCTCTCAACACTAACATTCCTACATTTTCAGGTAGAAAATTTCTAGCTCAAGTTCAAAATTTGGTTTGAGTTCGATGAAGTGGAGTCATTAACACAAAATATAATTTGTTGGAAGCACAACAATTTGTCACCTGCATCACCTTTGCGCATTCTGCTGTACGTACAGTCATATATGTGGTATATGCCTGTACATAATATAGTCAGAATATTGCTCACGCACACTATAAAGTGCATTTCCACTCCACTCGACTAGCAGCGGAAAGCAGTCATTTGAACCGTACAAAAAACTAAAAATTCCAACATTTTCACAAATGACATAATGTTAATTCGTGTTGACAGTGCCGGCTGCTGCTGACAGCCAGAAAGGCAACCGGCAACCAGCAACTAGCGCAGCCACAAGAGCAACCACAAGCGAAACAATACAAACACATAGGCAAATTGGGAGGAAATTCAACTAAAAGTCTGGGCAAAAAAGTTCACTTTGTGTGGAAACTGACGCCATATACCATGCATATACATACATATGTATGCACCTACACATTTGTATATACAAGATTGCTCTGTTTGTTTAAACTTTTTGGCTGTTAGTGAGACTTTTGCATTAGAATTTTTAACTTTTGCTAAAACCGAATTCGTCTGTAATAACTGTAAACTTTTCCCTTTTTGTATTTTAATTCTATAGCATATTTGTAGTTGTTGTTTGTTTTTGATACCCGTCATCGCGCTTGCATTCATGGTACTACGCGTGCAATCTCATTCTTGCTTCTTGCTCTTTAATGGCGCAACTTTATACCCAAGTGACTTGTTGCTACTGGTGACTGCAGCAAACAATGCATTGCAACAACAACTGCAACACACTTATTTTTGCTAGATATATGCACGTAGATGCGCTCTTTGCTGCTGTCACGGCATTTTCAACGTCCAAGTTAATTTAGTTTGAGTCGCATGCCGCATGTGCAACGATGCAACACAAGGTGTATCCTTTTCAAATGTTGCCACACTCATGTAGTCGCTTGTCGGTTTTATTCACTATGGTTTCTAGTATCTTCTGGTGTGCATTGCACTTTATTTGGTGCTTCTCCCCACTTGAAATTTCACTTTTTATACGCTTCTGTTTCATTGAGCATTTGCTTGGAGCGGTTTCTATGTTGTTGTTCGCTACTCGTTTTTCGATCTCTGTATTTATTTGTTCAGTTTCTTTTAAGGAAGCTCCACTTAAAGGGTAGCAATTTCTGTGGCGCAGTCGTTTTTTATGCGATCCCACATTATTTTGACAGACAACAATCCCTCAGAGGCTATAGTGCTCTGCTTGTGGTTTTTTATGGCACACACAGCCCATATAAAAACTAAACAACAACAACAAAAGCGCGCATCGTTATAGCTACTTATTTGTGGTGGTGATAGGGTGATGTTTGAAGTTTGGTGACAAATTGGCATCACTTGTGATGTGACAGATTTATTTTGTGCTGCGTCGCTTTGATGGAGTTTTTTATACCTCCCAGCCTCGTACACATGTGTATGTGTTTATTTATAATCATTTGCAAGAAGAATTGCATTTCGAATTTACATTTAATTTGTTTTTTACTTCTCCGCAATTTGTAATTAACTGAATTATTGTCTCTATAAAAAGTGTTAAATATATTTGTGTAGTTTGTGGGTGTCTTTTTTAAGTGCCATTGATGTACTCATTTGCCTACCGTGAATATTCGGATTTTTTTATGAGGATTTAAATTACTCAGTCAGTCAATACTCGTGGAAACTTCTTTTACTTCTTTTTCTAATTTTATATCCTAAGCATTATAGAATATTGCTGACATACAAAAAAAATGATCTAAATTAAGTTCTTATATAGAAAAATATTTTTTATTTGACAAATTATCTTCCATAAATAAGGAGTGAATTATTGTCAAAAACAACATTATAATCTTCCAGCATAATGTTCTGATTGAGTGTAGTGTTCTGATCTGACTACTATAACATATCGTTCCCATACAAAATTACCGATCAAAATCGTGCTTTGTATGGAACACTTTGTTTTAACGCGTGTTGTTTTGCTCCAAGCCCTGAATCGAAGCGGGATTATCCGCATAGACTTTAGACTTTACATATCCCCACAGGAAAATGTCTAACGATATGAAATCATACGATTTTGGTGGTGTTTACCAAGTGTGCTCTCAATAAATATCTCGATTGGTGCGATGTGTGGGAAGTGGCGCCGTCATGTTGAAAGCAAATGTCGCTGAGATCACAATCAGTTATTATGGTGCGATAACGGTCACCATTAACGGTTACGTTCCCACCAGCATCATTTTCGAAAAAATCTTCTTCTTCTTAATTGGCGTAGACACCGCTTACGCGATTATAGCCGAGTTAACAACAGCGCGCCAGTCGTTTCTTCTTTTCGCTACGTTGCGCCAATTGGATATTCCAAGCGTAGCCAGGTCCTTCTCCACCTGGTCCTTCCAACCGAGTGAAGGTCTTCCTCTTCCTCTGCTTCCCCCGGCGAGTATAGCGTCGAAAACTTTCAGAGCTGAAGTGTTTCCGTCCATTCGGACAACATGACCTAGCCAGCGTAGCCGCTGTCTTTTAATTCGCTGAACTATGTCAATGTCGTCATATATCTCGTACAGCTCATCGCTGCATCGAATGCGATATTCGCCGTGGCCAACGCGCAAAGGACCATAAATCTTTCGCAGAACTTTTCTCTCGAAAACTCGCAACGTTGACTCATCAGTTGTTGACATCGTCCAAGCCTCTGCACCATATAGCAGGACGGGAATTATGAGTGACTTATAGAGTTTGGTTTTTGTTTGTCGAGAGAGGACTTTGCTCTCAATTGCCAACTCAGTCCGAAGTAGCACCTGTTGGCAAGAGTTATCCTGCCTTGGATTTCTAGGCTGACGTTGTTGGTGGTGTTTACGCTGATTCCAAGATAGACGAAATTATCTACGACTTCAAAGTTATGACTGTCAACAGTGACGTGAGTTCCAAGTCGCGAGTGCGACGACTGTTTGCTTGATGACAGGAGATATTTCGTCTTGCCCTCGTTCACTGCCAGACCCATTTTATGTGCTTCCTTGTCCAGTCTGGAGAAAGCAGAACTAACGGCGCGGGTGTTGAGCCCGATGATATCAATATCATCGGCATACGCCAGCAGCTGTACACTCTTATAAAAGATGGTACCTTCTCTATTAAGTTCTGCAGCTCGAACTATTTTCTCCAGAAGCAGGTTGAAAAAGTCACACGATAGGGAATCGCCTTGTCTGAAACCTCGTTTGGTATCGAACGGCTCGGAGAGGTCCTTCCTGATTCTGACGGAGCTTTTGGTGTTGCTCAACGTTAGCTTACACAGCCGTATCAGTTTTGCGAGGATACCAAATTCAGACATCGTGGCATAAAGGCAGCTCCTTTTCGTGCTGTCGAAAGCAGCTTTGAAATCGACGAAGAGGTGGTGTGTGTCGATTCTCTTTTCAAGGGTATTTTCCAAAATTTGGCGCACGGTCTGGTCGGCTGTTGATTTTCCTGGTCTGAAGCCACACTGATAAGGTCCAATCAGTTTATTGACTTTCATACAATACGCTCGATATACTTAACTTTATATGCGTTGTTTAAGAGACTTATCCCACGGTAGTTGGCGCAGATTGTGGGGTCACCTTTTTTTACGGATTGGGCATAGCACACTTAAATTCCAATCGTTGGGCATGCTTTCGTCCGACCATATTTTACAAAGAAGCTGATGCATGCACCTTATCAGTTCTTCGCCGCCGTGTTTGAATAGCTCGGCCGGCAATCCGTCGGCCCCTACCGCTTTGTTGTTCTTCAGGCGGGCAATTGCTATTCGAACTTCTTCATTGTCGGGTAGTGGAACGTCTGCTCCATCGTCATCGATTGGGGAAATCGGGTTCTCCTTCTCCTGGTGTTGTGCATTCACTGCCATTCAGCAGGCTGGAGAAGTGTTCCCTCCATAATTTAAGTATGCTCTGGGCATCAGTGACTAGATCACCTTTGGGGGTTCTACAAGAGTATGCTCCGGTCTTAAAACCTTCTGTTAGCCGCCGCATTTTTTCGTAGAGTTTTCGAGCATTACCCCTGTCGGCCAGCTTATCAAGCTCTTCGTACTCACGCATTTCGGCCTCTTTCTTCTTCTGTCTACAAATGCGTCTCGCTTCCCTCTTCAACTCTCGGTATCTATCCCATCCCGCACGTGTAGTGGTCGATCGTAACGTTGCGAGGTAGGCAGCCTGTTTTCTCTCCGCTGCGACACGGCACTCCTCGTCGTACCAGCTGTTCTTTTTCACTTTCCGAAAACCAATGGTTTCGGTTGCAGCTGTACGTAAGGAGTTCTTTGGTCACATCGTCCTTCTCTTCCGTCGGGGCGTGGGCGCAGATCAGCGATATCTTGAAGAACCTCGCTTTGATGCGGATTGTGGCTAGACGTTCATTCACTGCAGTGAAAAAATAAGGACCGATGATTCCACCGGCCCACAAATCACCCCAAACCGCGGTTTTCTTTTCTGGATGAAATGACAGCTCTTGAATCTCTTGGTGTCGATCTTCGCCCAAATTAGACATTTTTGCTCGTTTGCACACTCATTGAAATGGGCCGAAAACGTCGGATATTCATGGAACTTTTCAAGAGCCCATAAAGCGAAGCGATGTCGCCTGGGAAGGTTGACCGACTTCAGATCATATACTGCTTGTATTTTATACGTCAATTTAAGATCTCGACCCAAAAGACGCCAAGTCGTTCCATAAGTCAGTCCGATTTGCTGCGAACGGTACCGAATCGACTCTTCACGGTGTTCATGCACACTCTCTTCTAAGACTGCTATATCTTCTTCACCGCGTGCTGGACCGAATAGACCGGTCGAACATTATCAAATAATGAATATCAAGATGGGTGATGGTGTTGCATATATTTCGCTTAGTTGGCCGATTATGTTGACCATAAATTGAGCGAAGCACCCGAAACACATTCTTTACAGAACGTAAATTTTCGTAAGAAAGTTGAACGATTTGTATACGTTGTTCAGGCGTAAGTCTTTTCATGATGAAATGCCAAACAATACTAAACAAAAATAACATTATAGCTTGACACGACTCACGCGTGATCTGTCAAATTAAGACTATTGATGCCCCTTATTATCTATATTGTACAGATCGGACATCTTTGGCATATTGCTATAAATGTTTTTTACACCCTTTTATAATAAAAGAAATGCTTCTGTGAATTGTATTACACCTTCGGTACAGCCAAAGTTCACGTTTTCTCTTCGATATTGCTTCCCTTTAGCTCACTTAACTTTACATACACATATACTCTCACACATTTTGGTTGTGAACAGCAGTCAGTTGTTTCCGTCGCAACTCATCAAAATTGAGACATATCATATCAAGCGTGTAAGTAATACGTCAACGTTTGTGAATTGCCGCGAATTGCCGCCCAGGTTATTATGCACAAAGGATTCGCCGCAAAAATATTTCTTTGATGGTTGTGATATTCCTCTTTCCATAGCGGATTTATCGCAGAAACTGTCAGAAAACACTTAATATTAAATATGAATATGAACTTCGCAATCACTATAAAGTCGGCAGGGAGTTCAAATATATTTAAGTTTACCTAAGATTGACTATTTCAGATTTTCTTATATAAATTCAGAAAATCTTCTCGCTCGCTGTCCTGTACTCCTTAGATTAGTATCTTAACTTAGCTTCTAGTAGATGTTTTAGGATATCGATCGATTGACGATATATGAAGAAGATCATATAAAAAATACTTTACATTGCGTATTATTTTCCAAGATAGAAATAATATTTTCAACCTGATAATTTCGAGAATCCGTAGGGCAACTGGCCTTTCGAAGTACCAATCAACTTCATAATTAGGCTTTTTTAAACTCTATGTGCGACCTCTTATTGCACTTTATATTACTTGGGTTATACCTTTTCTTAATTGTGGAGAAAAAATACGAGACTCGCCTTATTTTATAGACATACATACATATATTGAAGACCTATCCATGACTTTGGCCAAACTCCTCATAGATAAATTCACAATTTCTTTAAATTCATTTTTTACTCGCCTCATCTCCCCTCTCGAAATGTCAACTCTGTTGCTTTTATGTTGACAGCTCGGTTATGCGCCGCTGTCAAATCAGAATCACAAGCACCGCCTTTCAAAAATTGCCCACATATGGCGCGTGTGTGTGCAACGATTTATCATTATGCGCACAGATATTCTGTGTCGGCAAGCACAACAACAGCAGCAACAACAACAAAAAATCTACAATGCACAATTCAAGTGGCTGTCGGCGTGACTTCCCACAGCGAACGAGATGAATAATTAAATTTTAAAGAGCACTAAATTTTCACCTAATTATAAATCATCATCGTTTTGTATGTTTTTTTTCGTTCGTTCGGATTTTCAGCCCCTGCTTTCGAGCAATGTCGACTGCCGACCGCTGTTTGTTGGCTGCCTCCTTCACATTGTTTTGAGTTATGCGCGTTCCGGCGTAATTTGTGTCATCGCATGGATCAGTGACATTTCATTTGGCGGTTCCTTGACAAGCGCTGCTCGTATGACTTTTTGCTACTGGGCATAAACTCGTATTATAGTTTGGAATTTATGTGAATTTATTTATGTTTATCATATTTCGTAGTAGTTTCGCGGTTTCAGTAATCTGCTAATTATTTCAGTTCCTGATAATAGTAAAATAGTGGTTTAATGCATATAGTACATAAAAATAACAAGCAGTCCAATTTTGTGTATAATAAATAAAATCATTCAGAATTAAATAAAATACCTTTGTGATTCCCAAAAGTTAGTTTAAAGTCAAAATTTACTGCTAAATACTTCAGTTTAAACAATATTTATTTAATAAATAAGTAAGGAAAATTTACCTCGGTTGTAACCAAACTCTTTATACTCACGCAACTTGTAAGGATCAAAGCCCTGATATATTTTCCGAATTGGCAAAAATTGGTACTGAAAAACTGTCTTGAAATAGTTCCCTATACGATATTCTATGAATTTATGAAAAGAATTTCAATCATATTTGGTGACTTATGAACGTAATTTATAAGTTATAGACTCAATTAGTTCATTACTGTAATTTGCTTCTTGTGTGGTACTTGTATAATTATATTATAATCAACTTAGTTAACTCAAAACGAATTAAATATAATTTTAGGGACGGCTTTTAATATATTCGGTATATATTGGGTATACGAGGTATGTTCAAAAACTGACGGGTATTTTCGTTTTTTGAAAAAAAAAGAAAAAAAAAATTATGAATGGCTTTTACCTCTTTCAGCCCTTTAAGATTCTCTTTATTTTTGGAAATAGCAAAAGTCACACGGGACCATGTCTAAAGAATATGAAAGCTACGGAAACATTACAGCATTGTTTTTTGCACAAGAATTTAGGAACAATCAACTAAGTGTGAGCTTTTAACAAACGAATACCGCAAAAAAGTTGGATAATTGAACTCTCCCCAAACCAGTGATGTTTTAATTTTAAAATAACCATTATTTTTTAACACACCTTGTCTGAGATCAATGATAAGTCATTATATTATGGTATGAAGTTTAAACTATTTTTTTATATTCAGTGCTAATCCACATAATTTTAAGAAAATATTTCCATTTAACTTCGTTACTCATATCATTAATGATATGGTATGAAGTTTAAACTATTTTCTTTTTATATTCAGTGCTAATCCACATAATTTTAAGAAAACATTTCCATTTAACTTTGTTACTCATATCATTTATATGACACATATTGATCCATGTTTAAAGTACATATAAGTTCAAATGGAAGTTCGAAAGTTATAATATTAGGTATGTTTAGGGTTTCCCTACCCCTATTTTGCCCATTTTTTACACAAGGAAAAATTATTGCGGGAAAAAGATGTTATCAGAATTTCATCAATATATCTCTGGTATGAAGTCAGACATAGGCGCTAAGGTCAACATATGTACATATACGCTATCAGAGGGCATGAAAACTAATTGTCCGATTTTTACCATACTCGTATAGCACACTTCTGAAATCTTACCTATATATACCGTAAAGAGAAAGAATTACATAGATATGCACTACTTTAAAGCTCTGTTACATAGCCTATGAGATTTTCGATATCGCTAACGATATCAAAATAACGTTATGCACCACACTTAGTTAAAATTGGTTGAGCAGTTTCTTAGGTAATGCATTTCATATGAAAAGCGGGTATTATTTACACTGATTTCTATGAAACCTTTCTGCATCATATAAGTTGTAGAATTTAATGCTTCTGATGTACTTATCTAGTGAGTTATTGCACCTTTAGTAGTTTTCAACATAATCGATCTATGGGGGTGGGCTTGGTTATCATTTGATTTCATACATTTTTTCCATTGTGTGAAAGGGCTTAACAACCCTTGTTCTTCTTAGCAAGTGTGGTTGGAAAGGCGAAAAATATAGAAGTTTGTGAGGTACAGACATTATACCTATTAAGGGTGCCTCGCCCACAATTTGCGAGAAAGTAAATTCCATGAAATATATGAAAGAAATTATTAGTTCGGCGATTGTAGGGAATTGAATAAATTAAATTTTGGACCAATTCATGGATTGTTGCAACTTCATCCTTCAATGTTTTTATGTCTAAGTCGTAGGCAAGACTTTTTCAAATTCGTATGCGTTTGCTTCTAAAGGGTGATCCATTTCGAGGTCTCCTACTTATTTAAAGAAATAACACAAAAATTTAAAATTTAATGAGAAATATTTAGTAACATTCTTTGGCATTTATTTTTTGATGATTATCTCTTTCAAATGTTGGCCGCGGCTATGTCTCGGATAGCCCATCCGTTGAGTCCAATTTTCGATGACTCGTTCGAGCATTTCGATTGGTAACTTGCGAATGACACACGTGATATTTTGCTCCAAGCCCTGAATCGAAAAGGAATATTCCACATAGGCTTTAGATTCATCGCTCAATAAATGTATTGATCACGAGCTTCAATTTCAGACATCAAATAGTCGGTTATCATGGCGCGATAATGGTCGCCATTGGCGGTTATGTTCTCACCGGCATAATTTTTGAAGAAATACGGAGCGATGATTCCTGCAAATCACACAAAACCGTTGTTTTTTCTGGAGGAAATGACAGCTCTTGAAACTCTTCAGGTCACTCTTCACCCCAAATGCGGAAACTTTGAAGTTTTGTTTACATACCCCTTGAGCCAGAAGTATACCACACTTTTCAACAGCCTTTGGGAAGGTTGAGCGATGTCAGTTCTTGCACAAGCTGTATTTTGTATGCTTCTAATTTAAGATCTCGACGTAGTATGCGCCAAGTCGTTCCATACGTCAATCCGAGTTGCTGCAAACGGCGTCGAAACAACTCTCCACTGTATTCGTTTATACTCACAGCTACGGCTGCTATATTTTCTGCACCCCGTGCTGGACGTGGACGTGGTCTTTCGGTCGAATATTATTCAATAATAAATGCTGGGTCCAAGATGAGTGATGATGTTGCGCATAGTACGCTCAGTAGGCCGATTATGTCGACCATAAGTAGAGCGAAGCGCACCAAATAAATTTTTTACAGAACGTGAATTTGCGTAATAATTGTTGAACAATTTGTAGATGTTGTTCAGGCGTAAATTTTTCCATGATGAAATGCCAAACAATATTGAACAAAAATAACTTGATAGCTTGACACGACTCACGCGTGATCTGTCCAAAAAAGGCTATTGAAAAAATAACATTTTTTCGATTAAAAATTATTTCTCTCGCAGGGGTTTGTTTTCAAATCAAGTCCAACTAATTGTCATCTAATTTATTATAATTTAACAATAGTAAGATTATGCAAAATTTAAGAAGGCTCTAATCCAAAGAGCTAAGTCTACTGATTCTACACAAAACCGTCATAAAGCTTGGGAAAATTTACTTTGTAAAAACCGTATAAAAAATTTAGCGCTAATAGTGTATATAAAATTTGCCAAAATTTAAGCATTGAAACAAAGTGCAAAAATTACCGGGCTTCGCGGATACGAACACATATATAAACCTAACATACTTTTATGGAGCAATCGTAAAAGCAGCTGAGAATTAAAAGACAGCAGATGCCTAGAAATGCTTTTAGAAAATCAATTAGTTTAGTTAAAGAGCGCAAAATCGTACTGAAATATTAAATTGAAATACATAAGGTAATGCTAGACATTTTTATGCCCCAATGAGCTATTAAACATGTGCTACTACTACTAAATATTTGACAAACATACATATTTTCCAGCAAATGTGAACACTAAATCATTATTTTACGAGTTTTTAATTCGATTACCAAATGAAATTGCCTTGCGGTGCGCTAATGGTCTACCAAGTACCTTTAAGTGTGAAATTAAATGAAAGAAATTCTCGCTAAAATTTATATGAAAACCAGAAAGTGAAAGTATTAAAGAGATATATTCAAGAGAAATGCACGAAAAACTATTTAAGGATCTGTTGTTATGTATGTGTTTGCGTGTGTGCTTGTCGT
Organism: Bactrocera tryoni; assembly: GCF_016617805.1. Classification (NCBI taxonomy): domain Eukaryota; kingdom Metazoa; phylum Arthropoda; class Insecta; order Diptera; family Tephritidae; genus Bactrocera; species Bactrocera tryoni. Next base: position 35,198,051 of record NC_052502.1, on the reverse strand, counting down.
CAGCTGGCGAAAGGTGTTAAGTGAGTAATAACAAAATCAAGTTATTTGCTATACCGTGCGGTGGCAAGCGTGACAATTGACCATTTGTTGTTATTGTAGTTGGTGCTGTCGTCTGAGAGGTTGTAAACATGCTGTGCAACTAGACGGCAAAATTTAATGATTCACTGCAACGGCACAATGAAATTGACGACGACCATTGACACATAAAATCACATTTGATGTGTCCTCTGGCGCTCGCTCGCCAAATGCTGACGCGTCGTAAAAATCTTAATGTGTTGTAAACGACACAATGGCTTGGTTGATAGTGTGGGTGTGCGTACGGAGCTATATTTTCTAAGTCACATAGATGTGGTGGTCATTTTCCCCTAATGCGTAATTTGAGCTTTGATTTGAAGATGCTCACACTACGTGGAATTGATTTAATGTTTACGATGCTACTACTTGTGAGTACATACATACGTATGTATACAAGTATATGGCTGGCATACACATCCACTTGAGAAGAGGAATTTATTGCTTTCTTAAATGTAAAATAATGCGTGGAAAATTTTCAATAGTACACTTAATTTCGTATATAAGGATGTTTTTCTGTGCGAGTTAGTGGAACAAAGAATAGAGATATCGAGATTTGAAGGTATAAAACCTTTGGAAACAAGTAAGGAAGGGCTTAGTTCGGGTGTAACTGAACATTTCATACTCTTGCAACCTGCCAGGATCAATGCCAGCAAATGATTCTATCCGAATATCTATAATATGTATATTCTATAATATATGTCACAGATGGATAGGTTTTGTCGATATCGGTTGAGTAGGTCCTGAGATATTACTTTCATCGAAATGTCAATTTTTGACCCCGGCTCCTATAAAGACTTCTTGACTCATTGCAAGTGTAAAATTCAATGCCTCTTGTAATTTTTTTTATTGATTTCTCGCAGGATTCTCCTTAAATTTGAATTATATATTTGACATATTGGCCGATATTTTCGGTCACAAATTAACTATAGGCCCTGGGAAACACATATTCAGTACCTAAGCGCTTAAACACTTTTGGTTCCATTTGGTAAATTTTTTGTCGAAAGGTGATTTCCTTCAAAGGTTTTCGTGCTAAGTTTTATCTCGTTATATAACGAAGGTTATTATCCACGAAATTGCTCCCAATTTTTGCAAAGAAATTCGTGTACCAAGTTTTATTACGATACATAAATTTTTATGTAAGTTACTGCTTGAATAGACACACAAACGGACTCACGGATGAACAGACGGACAGACAGGCATCTAGATTTCAGCTCGTCTTAGGTTTTAGTTTTAGGGGATACAAACATATCATATTTTGGCAACTAACGGATTTTCAATAAAGGCCCTACAAAAGTATTCCTGTAAAAGTACATTCGATGCCATTATATATGGAACTCGATTTCTTTTACATTGCTACCATGGGTACGTTTGCCGAAGTCCAGACGCTGAACCCAATTTTCGATGGTTTTCTAGAATAAATCGGCCGATACTGCTGCAATTTCCCGTTTGATATTCGTATTCATCAATCGTCGCTGGTTTGTTGGCAGAGACCATAGACTTGACGTAGCCCTAAAGGAAATAGTCCAATGACGTCAAATCGCAAGACTGAGACGACCAAATGACTCGGCCATTTCATGAGATAACATGTTCACCAAACTTGGTTTTCACTAAATCGATTGTCACATTCGCATGTGGTGCCGTCTTGTTCGAAACACATGTTGTCCAAGTCCATATCATCCAATTCGGGCCAAAAATATTTGGTTATCATTGAAGCCGGTCTTGATCATTACAGAAGAAGTACGTCCCAATGACGTAAGTTTTTCGAGATGCAATGGTAACTCGAGAATAGGTGTGGATTGCTGTCTGACTAATAACGCATATTTTGGTTATTGACGAAGCCATTCAGCCAGAAATGAGCCTCATTGCTGAACATGATTTTTCGATGAAAATTCGGTGGTCAAGCGCCTCGTCTAGCGTCGATTTCATCTTGTATGGACATAGGCTAAGATCTTTTGGTAAAATTCGACTGATTTGGGTCTTCCTCAATTGATGCGCTAGCGGCAGCAATATTCTCGACACCACGGGCACTTCTTTGTCTCACTGACACGGAAACATTTGGATTCAGATTTTTCTACTAGACACTCAATTGTAGATCTAACAGGACGATTATGACGACCATAAATTGGACGTAGCGCTCTTAAAGTTAAGGCTACTGACTCCAAATTTCGGTAGTAAATTTTAATAATTTCGACTCGTTGGAACGTATATATTTCCATGATGATATGGCAAACATTACTGAAGAGGTCTATTTTTGTAGAGTCCCTATTGAAAAACCCGTTATTTACCGAATGAACTTAAATTTTAAAAGTATTTTGAAATATGCGCACATTCGACGAAAACAAAATTCGATTTTTTTTTTAGTTCACGAGTGGATATAATCCTGTAAGTTAGTCGATGTCGTATTTAACAAGACCTTTTTTATAGCAGCCAGTTCTAAGTATTATTCATAGTTCAGCCTTTTCTCTTAAAAATATTACTCGCAGCTGTGTACAAAATAGAGTTCGAAAAAGTTTTTCATGAATGTGTATTCTTAAAATCGACATTTTATTAAATTCAGACTATCATGACGGCACGAATCTAACTACTGACACCTTCTGAGTTTTTTCTTTATTGGAAACACATGCCTTCTACTCTGTCGTAAACACACATATTTTTCAAAAGGATCGTATAAATTACGCCATGATCTCTCCGTCGGCATCCCGTTTAATCTTATTATTCTTTGGCTTTCGCAGCGTAAAAGCCGCCGCAGTAGTATTTTAAAAGGCTCAATATTTAAATTTACAGATGATAGTTTCCGTAGCAGCAATGACGACTACCCCGATGCATCCAATTTAATGGAGCTTACACACACAGTGGCGGTGCAGCGTCAAAATTCACAACATCACCTGCCGAATTCGCACACCTCGCACATGTTGCACCAACACAGTGAACAACAACAAATGCATACACAACATTCACAGCACGTTGCACCGCCGCCACCCATAACGTCGGCTCAACAGCAACAACATTCACGTAAGCCACGTCGCAATCGAACTACGTTCACCTCTGGCCAATTGACTGCATTGGAGAAGGTCTTCGAACGTACTCACTACCCGGACGCATTCGTGCGCGAAGAACTGGCCAACAAAGTAGGACTAAGTGAGGCACGTGTACAGGTGGGTGTCTGTACTAACAAAATCGCAAATGAAATTTTAATACCTGCACATGCGATGAATACATTTATGCACTTTTCTCAAAATTCACTCACTTCCACTTCCATATCCACAACTACTGCCATTTACTCTTTGCTTCTTATACGTCTGTCTGTTCTGTCATAGGTATGGTTTCAAAATAGACGCGCCAAATTTCGCCGCAATGAACGGAGCTCTACGTGTGGCCGCTCCATATTGGCGAGTACGCCACAACCAGTGCCACCCATCAGCGTCACGCACAAATTCGATAAAGCCATCGCCGGTAGTGGCAGCGCTGGTGGATTTTTTCATCAGCAAATGGATCATGCGGCCGCAGCGGCAGCCGCTTACACTTTGAGCTTTCCAACACTTGGCATGTATTCAACGGCAGCAGTAGCTGCCGCTGCTGCAAAAAATTATGCAAATTCCTATAATGCATTTGGCAGTGGACCAGCGGTTGGTGCTACTGTGGATGGACTCACCGGTGCCGGGGGTGGTGGAGGTGGCGGTTGTGGCTTCTTTGGTTCTTCGAATTATTGCGCGCCTGCTACTGGTTATCAACACAGCTATGCAACATTGCGGTATAAGGGAGCTCAAGGATTTTAGCGCTATGAAATGAAATGTTAAGAGAAGCTGCAGATAAGTGAATAAAAAGTACAACTTAGTTAAATTTTCATTAATATACTTAAGGAGATTCGTTCAATAAAATATTTATTTAATATTATCTATTATGCGCACTGTAAGTAAAACGAATGCAAATGATTTTTATTGGATTTTGTGAAGAAGGCATGCAAAAGGATTTGAAAATTATTAAGAAATCAGTGGGAGATGTTTTTTCTAGTAATCTATAACGCTCTGGAATATTGAATTCGGCGTAATCTTAAGGCTTTCACTGCTGAATTTATGCTAGTGAAAACAATAAGATGAAGTGAATAAAGAACTTTTCACCAGCGGAATATATTTTGTTACTGAAAAAGCCTTTGTTACTGTTAAAGCCTTATTAACTGAGAGTGTCCTCCATGTCCAAGCTGCCGTTTTGTTTGGAAATTTAGATGGAGATCATTTGCTTAATAAATTCTGCTCGCTATGAAAAAAAAATGTTTATATTTAACATTTATGCCTCTACATTTGTAATATTGTGGGCAAAAAATAGTAAGAGGTTTTCATTTAAATTTCGCGAGAAAACCCATTTGTCGAAATATTTTTTCTGAAGTACATAAAGTGAATGCGGCGAGTGAGTGAAATTATTCAACAAAGAAGTTTCATTAAAGTTTTTGTGCGGAATCAAATTTCTGGGGTTGAAACCATCAGAATATTATTCTTCGGTGATAATTTTTTGTCGCGAGCAAGTGTTTTGATCGGCACAAATTATTTAAAAAGGGTCGAGAACGCGTTGACGACGAACCAAGTCCAAAATGGGCATCAACATCAACTGATGAACCGCATGTCTATAAAATAAAAGAATTGGTGCTTGAGAATCGACAATTAACATTCAGAGATCTTACTGGCGTCGTTGGAATATCGGAAGGATCAATGAAAACCAGTTTGAACGATCATTTGGGTCTAAGGAAAGAGAAAGCACAATTGGTTTCAAAAAAACTCAATTTAATCGCAAAACAGCGCAGCGTTAACGTCTGTGAAACTATGCTTTCCGGCTACCTGTATGTCATGAAAAGTATTATTACAGGCGATGAGTCTTGAATTTATGCTATGATCTGGAAACAGACGATCAATCGGTCGAATATTGTGGCAAAGGTGAGCCGAGCCCAAAAAAAGATCACGTCAAAGCAGGTCACAAAACAAGGTTATGTTGACCGTTTTTTTCGATTATCGAGGTGTAGTGTACTACAACGACCGCTCCGGGGAAACCGTTTTGAGTCAATCGAAGCCACTATGTGCATTGAAAGCTATTCCGGAAATTGACTTTAACAACTGTTTCGAGAATTGGAAACAACGTTGACACAAGTGAATTGGGACAAAAGTGATTACTTGGAGGGGAATTTTTTTTAATATCTATAGCTGTTTAAAACTCATCGAATCCACTTCGGCACGAAATCAACTAATGAACACTTTTACTGTATTTCGTAAATTTTCAATATAATTTTCATTACGAAGGCAACTCCAATACATTGATATTGTTGACCCTAAACCATAATTTTGTCACTTAGCCATGTATTTGAGGTCCAATCCAAATCATAATACACAAATTGACATGTTCTGGTAAATTTTTAGAATGGTATCAAGTTTTTGGGTCAAAACGCTTATGGTTTCACATACATATACCTGTATTTAATATAGAAAAAAATCAGGTTCTAATTTAATTTATAATAAACCAGATAGTATTATTCTTACATTATCTCGAAAATTAACATGCTTTAGTAAAAATATTCTCATTCTTGTTTTAAAACGTCAAGGTGTACTTATTCAATCATTTATTATTATTCTATTCTGAATTTATTCAACACAGAATGGCCTTTTACGAAATTTGTGCAAATAATTTGAAATCTCTCAATGAAATTTATTTTGATAAATAATTAGTGATAAAAAGATTCCATTAACTGGCGGCAACTTTCATGCCTTACAAGAAAAATATTTTGTCTTTTTTATGCATCTCTGTTCTAATTATTTTTTTTTACACATAATTGTATATTTAACCAATGTACTTTCCGTGCGGAAACGTAGGCGAAGAATCGCAGCTTAAGAGGCTTATATGCACTTGATTACGTCTAACATTGTTTATGATGAGTCTGAGTGTGACCCTCCGAAAAATCACTGATTTTCCCGATTTTTTTTAACGTTGAAATTAACTAATCGGTCAGATTTTTTTTATAAATAAATTATTCACGACGAATACAAAATGATTTTTTATGTTTATTTATTGGTTGTATAATAGTTAAATAAATTGTTGAAATTGCACGTAAAAAAAGGTGTACGATATCCACGATTGCGGCTCCAATTCTGATCTAAAACAAAAATTTCAAAAAGATAATTAAATTGTTGGAAAGTCGCTATCGCGCTATGGACGCTTTTTTGAAATTTTACAAAATGGCGGCGGTTTAACAACAGAAGTATCGAATTTGACACTTTTTTTGACAGTTTTTTGTAGAAAAAAATAGGAAGATTTCAAGAAAATTAAATACAAGCTTCCATAACGCGATAGCGAATGACATTAAAAATGTTCTGTTCAAATTGGAACTAGATATCTTCAAAACTCTTCTTTTGAGAGTGGAAGCCATTTTGAAACACACCATTTTGGGAAAAACGAGTTTAAAGATTGGAGTCGCTATGTTCCCCCTCTATTCGTCTTCTACAAGAAACGCTGCAGCATTCATAATAATTTGAATTTCGATTTAAAAATTTGAGAGAATGTTTACTATAGTATATACTAACCGATAATGTAACAAAAAAGATCGGTTTCTGGAAAATTTTACACATAGACGATCCCTTAACATACTTTAGAAAGGTTTTTGCCTATGAGAATGATTTAAAAATGAAATATTTTTTTGTATTGACTTAATATTTGCAGCAAAATTCTTACACTGTACAAGACTGAGTTGAACATTCGACCAAACCAATTTATCGATTGATTGAGTCATTCGTCAAATTCAAAATATTTGCCTTGATATTTCGAAATTGAGCTCAAACATCTTAAGCAATAATGGTTTTGGTACCAATTAAGATTAAAAATAAGATTTTATATTTAAACGACTGGAACAATTTTTGAGAATTTAGTGTCATCATAAATATGACCTGGGATGTGTTATTTATCTTCACCTTCAGTGTAATGTTCATCATTAAGTTCAAGTTCCAGTAACATTTTCGGTTCATGAACGTTATTTTAACATACCGACTTTGAGCTCATATAGCATCTGTTATATATCCGAAAATTAATGTTAGCTAACAAAAAGACGGGTAAAAAAGAAGGCCTTTTTATAAAATTTCACTTATTGTCTGCAATTAGTTAGAGACTATGCAGAGAATACGCAAATCCGGAACAACTTTTACAAATCGTTCAAATTTATAATATTAAGAAAATTCACGTTCTTTAAAGAACTTCTTTACTCAATTTATGCCCAACATAATCTGCCTATTGAGCGTGCTATTCGCAACACCATCACCCATCTTGTGACTCAGCATTCATTACTGGATCATATTTGACCTCGTAGAGAGTAGATTCACAGTTAAGAGTGTACACGAAGACCGTAGAGAGTCAATTCGGCGGCGTTCGCAGCAACTCGGACTGACACTTGGCGTATTTTACTTCGAGATCTTAAGTTGAAATACAAGAATCATCGGTCCATGTTTCTTCTAAAATGAGAGAACGTAACCGTCAATGGCGACCGTTATTGCGCCATTATAACCGACTATTTTGATGCCTAAAATTGAAGCGTGATCTCGGCTATACTTCGTTTCTACAAGAGGCGCCATTTCCGGTCGATTGGCCACCAAGATAGATAATCTCTAAAAATAAATACCAAAGAATGTTCTTTCGAATGAAAAAAAATATTTCTTCATTAAGTTTCTGTGTTTTTTTTTTAAAGGTAGGGAAGCTCGAAATGGATCACTCTATATAGAGAAGACGTAAGCATGTGCTGTGCGTAAATAATCACTTAACAAACATAAGTATGTATATTTGTTTTTGGTTTACCCTGAACAGGGTATATTTAGTTTTCCACAAAGCTTGTAACACCCAGAAGGAGACATCGGAGCCTCTATAAATATAAAATACATATATATAAATTATTAGCATGACTTGTGGATGTTATAGATAGGCCTGTTCATCTGTATATATTTTAATTATTCCCTCAGATTTTGTGATATTGATCTGATATTTTGTATATAGCTGGAATATAAACTCACCGGTCAAACTTAAGTTCCTTTATGGAGAACTATTTTAGCAACTTTAAAATTTCCAAAGAAATTGTTCAGATCAAAAACTATAGCATGCAGTTGCCGTACAACTGGCCGAACAAACTGAACTGCTTGTAGGGAAAACTTTTTATTTCACAAGTTATCTTGAAGAAATTTGGTAGATGAATACCTTTCAACATTATAAAAAATGCACTTGTGAAAGATAGCATTTAACGTTTGTCTTCATTGTTTTTTTATTATTTTGAAATATTTTTTATGGTTATGTCAAATGATTTGATATGTCTACTTAATGTCCGAATTATTTCTTGATATTTCGTTTGGGAAAAATATGCTCATCATTTCCGATGTTGGTAAATCGATCAATTTTGTTGTGCTGGAATAATCAAATATTTTATTAGCACCAAATATGACATCAAACCCTCCACAGAGTTAAATTTATTCTAACATTTTGTACATCTTCGCCCTCTATTATCAAAATGTTATATAATAGAGCGATTTACTAGGTAAAATCAATAATTTCTATTTTAACTAGAACTTTCAACAACAGAAATAGCCAATATTTCAGACCGTAGGTGCACTATTGCAATCATTTTCAAACTGTGTACTAAAGTTATAACCTCTATTTATTCCCCAGCACGCAAATGTTCATTGTCGGTGCTATCGAAGTTGACTAACTTTACTGAATTCATTAGAACTGGAACTGACCTACCTACGCACTGGCATTAAAACTAGTGAACCATTACCTTTCGTTGGCCTTGTAAAAGTTTTTGTCACACAAAATTGTATTCTCCATTTATGTATTTGAAACTCATTAATTTTGTGGTTGTGTGATGACGCACATTTGAAACACAAACACAAAACCCACAAACTGTTGTGTGCTTTACGTGCTTTGTAAGACTTTAGTAATGCAGTTGACTGAAGTAAGTAAAGAGTTCTGCACTGTGTTGCAAACACTAACGCCACCCACAAGTAAATCTACACAGGAAGTGTGCAGTTGCTTTTGCAACATGTAGACAGGTGAGGCACCACCTCCACAGGAAATGAAAACTTTACAAACGTTTTTTTCTTATTACTCTCAGCGTGTGGGTTTCGGAAATAGCAAAATGAACACGTTGACCTTTTGTGTTAGTGGCAAAGAAAAAGTTATTTAACTTCGTCGAGTTGTTACCCTGGTATTCATCAAAACCGCAGAGAGCAAGCGATCTTTTACAAATGAACATTTATTTTTACCTGAAATAATTTGTGTAGTATTTTTAGATTGTAATTTTCCAAAGTAGTAAGAAATAGGGTGTCCCTAAATTAATGCAAGATTTAAATATCGATTGCATACAGTTTAGGCTTAGTAAAAATGGCGCGTTACATAATAGAACAACCTGTCTTTATTTTTTTAACAATATTTAAAAATAAATTATTAATTTATCCCCAAAATTGGTTCCTTTGGGTTCTGAGAACCCACCCTTTGAGGGTTTTACTATACTGACCTAGTACCATCACCCTGACTTGGAATTTCTCACCACCCAGATTAGCTGTTGTACTGTGTTATGAAAAGTGTAGGTGACCACAAAAATGTCAAGCAAAAACAGTCGGGAACGAATCGCGGTGAGCCGTTAGAAATGGTGGTCAAGTCAGAATTTACGCTCAATATGTTTTGTGTGATAGGCATGGATACATCTACGTTGGCGTGTGCTCCAATCGGCAAACTCTTAATTCGGACTCGTACTGTTCACAATTAGACCATACAAAGCAAGCTCCTTAAAGCGGGCATCTTTGTTCAAGAGAATATTCGTATTCCATAAAGCAAAGCCAGGCTATAGAGATCGGCAATAATTTGCCAGGAACTTCCTGAGCAAACTTCTTCAGTTTAAACCTGACACCAAGTGTATGATCACTTTTTCCTGTCTATTTTAAATGAATTTGCATGTGAAAATATCACTTCAAGGGAAGCTTTGTGAAAACTGACTATCCCAGCTAGTCATATTTTACAAGTGGCTCTCATTGGCATCAGTGGTGCACTATGTATAACATAAACGATGGCATTTAATGGAGCACCCGTGGACATAGCCGGGAAATGCATTATTGTGAAAGTTGTGTAACTCCCGATACATAAAGGATCCCAGAAAAGGACATTCGGTAATCCGGTCTCATCTTCTCCTCGCACAAGCTTTAGGGGAAGATTGGACGGGGAGTCCAATGTCGAGAGTGCATGTGCTCACTGGACTCACACGACTTCGTCGAAAACTGTAAAGCTTAGCAAGAAAGTCATGAGTTTGGGATCTAGCAGGTGCTCTCCTGTCATCGTGCATTCAGGCGAGGGATCTGTGGGACTATCGTGAGGTCGGTAAGTGTTGGACATCAACCAGCATTTGTGGGGTATGCAAAAGTCATCTGGCCAGAGTGGTATACATATAAAATCAATGGGCATTTAATTACTAGCTCTGAGCAAGGTTCAAATGGCCGCAATGATAGGTGCCCCCTTAAAATTCTCGCGGTGAAGCTAAAAATTTGAGAGGGCGCAATTTGCCAAAGTTGCAATGAGGAAGATGAAGTAGAAAAATCTAGATACCTTTCCACTACTGTCCAGCTTTAGCCAAATAAAGACTGTTTTCACGATTTTTTCAGCGATTTAGTTGAAATTGATATTAATCGGCACAATAAATTTAGGTCAGGCTCTATGCAGGTCTAGCTGCCAAAGTGGGATTATTCGTGGCTTCACGAAAAATCAGCCTACTAACCTAACCTTACCCTTATTATAATATGTAGGTAATATTCAATATTTTTTTCTATTTATGTACTTTCTCAAAATCATGAATAAGCTTACAAAATCTATATCTCTGCTTTTAATGCCGGTAGGTTTCATATTCTATTAAGCTAAGTTTATCCAAATATGGCACATACCTCCAGTATTTTAACTTCCAATTGAAACATACACAAAAACAAAGACATTTTTGTTACACATTCACAAAGTAGAGTACGAATATTTATTCACGTCATTTAATTGCTAATGGGATTTTGCTTACAATTCATATGTTTTTTTGGCAATCCAATTTGCTTATGGAATTTTTCAATTTAATTGTTAATTTTATTAATACAAATACAAGTAAATAGCTGTTGCTATTTATAGTTAATGTAAACAAATGAGATTTAATTTATTTTGATATTTCCGCTTATAAGAGTAAATTGAAATTAGAAGGATAAACCTAATAAATCACAATTTTCATAGCTTAACAATAACAAAAATGCATGTCTATTTAGTTATTATTGAAATGAAACATTTATTGTAGGAATTATCAAGACAAGCAGCGATGTATTGTATATGTATGTATGTATATCGTCACCTAAAATGCAAAGCAACGTATCATCAAAAAAAGACCGATATTCAGTTTTTATTGCTTATGATTCACTACATCATATTACATACTTATAGTATGTATATGTGGCATAAAATTTTCAGCTTCCGCTTTCAGATATAACCAATATATAACCAGTTTATAACCAAAACTCAAATTTTATTTCAATATTAGTGGTTTCTATTTTAACGTGGTTTCTTCGCCTGTAAACATATGAAAAGTGATGTTACGTTATATTGCATTTTAGCTGATGATATGAAAATTAGTTTCAGTTGAATGCGAAAAAAGAACAATAGTAGAATAATAATTGCATTTTTCTCAGATTTTCGATTCAACTCTTTGTTCCATTATACTTATTTTCCGTCAAGTTTTATTTATTTAATAAATTAATTTATTTTCTTTGTTATCAACTTTTTTAATGCAATTTTAATCTTTCTTCAATTAGAGCCCCACATTCATGTTTACACTGCATATATTTATATATATTTGATTTTAATTACTATAATTTACTTAAGAAAAAATAAACATTTATCGATTGTATATTCATACGTTTCTATTTACATATTCTCTTTTGTTATGAACTATTTATGCGTATTTTCCGTTTTCCCCAAAATCGAATTTCTTTTCGTCCTGCCTTTGAGAGTTTTGCTTACTATTCGTATGTTTTTATTTTCATATTAACAGTTACTCATGACTGTTATTTCATGGTCGCTGTTGTGCATTTCATAATATATGTTACTCATTATGTACATGCATACTATATAATTTCTGCTATACATACTTTTATCGTAGTTCTCTATGATTATCCATTTACATACATGTTTACAACAAAGTTAAATTGTCCTTTATTATCTCTACACACTGTTAATTATTTACATATAAATAATATGAACATGTACTTAATTATTTTCATGTCATTATATACTCGTATATGTAAATATATATGTATCTGTTACAACATTAAATAACGCCTAAAGTACTTATGCTATTCGCACATTTTTGTTCAAAAGTGCTTTAATCTCTTCAAGCAATTTTCGATTTATTTATTCTCTAAATGTAAGTATGTATATTGTTTACTATATAAGTATATATATTTTAAATATTGATTGTATATTTGCAAATTGCATATTTGAGTATTATAACACATATGTTTGTGCTTTAATTTTCAACATTTAAAATACATTTAGAATATCTACTAGGTAAATATTTGAATACCAATATTAATTTCACTTAGGCTTTAATATTAGCAATCTCGCTAGTTTTTGAAATAATTGTTAATCATGCCAAGTTCAGATTGAAGCAATCGGTGAGGTATTTTGAACCATTAAGGTTTAATCTTTGAAAATTTTAGATCAATCAATTAAAATTCTTAGGAGGTTATTTTTCCAGTTTAGTTTTAAATTAATTTGAACCAAAAAAATGCATGTTCTTTCTATGAAACTTCTAGAAAATCAGTATATACATAAATATTTTTAAAAATTTAACAATAAAGAAGAAGTATATTTGGCAATAATGCATACTTATATTTAGCCTTTTCACAGTGTGACATATCTGTCTCACTAAATTTACACCAAATTGCGCATCTAGAATTGCATAATTATAGCTGCCGTTTGACCAAAGAATCCCAAATTGTACATAACGAGTGAATATCTACTACTTGAGTCTTCTGTCGTATACTCTTAACCCTCAATTTCACGGAAATTACATTATTTTGCATATTTTGGAGTTTCAATTCATTGAGGGTCTCTCGCTGGAGAAAATATGAGTCAGCTTTTTCACGGTTGAGTTAACACTAGGGGAAAATTTTTTCTGATTAGTTTTCGTTGGTCTTGGCTTGAAGTTCGATCTGGGTGTTTTCAGGCAAAAATGGCAGCTATTAAGTAGACGAACTGCTACGAATTAAAACCTTTTTCAGAGAAGTGAGTGTTTACTCCAGCAGCAATTGGCTAATTATGCGCTTAAAAATAGTCAAGGAGTGTCAGTTACTTCTTCATCAGACTCGTTTGAGTGCCTGCTCAAAACGGAATCACTGATAATGTAATGGCAAAGCCTCCATTGGAATCTTGCGTTCTAACAAAAGACCAATGAACCTTGCGTGACTTTAGCTGGTCAACGAACCGCTCTTGTGCCACTGCAAGATCCTTTTGGCCTCGAGTAGAAAGAAGCAGATCTACTGAACTACTTCTCCTTAGAAATGTTCATGTCCAATATACATTGATGCGTCTTATGATTTAGTACATAGGAGCTTTAGGTAACACAACGGGTCGGCATTCTAAGCTGTCCTGGTGAGATCTCTGTTAGAATGGACTTCATAACATAACCTAATATATTCAATAAACAGGGTAAATTAAGTTTGCCACGAAATTTGTGCACCCAGTAAACGGTAAAGACCCTTAGTATATACTTGTATATAAACTTCGGGATGACGATCTGGGTTGATTTAGGGCTAAATCTCTTTATATACAAGTGAAATGGTCTGTCGGTTTTTAAAATATCGGTCAGAATTTGTTTAGATGTCCTTTTTTCCCCAAAAAGCTGCTTATTTGTCTATAGCATATATCACCATTATAAACTACCCGATCAAAATTAAGCCCGTGTATGAAAATCTTTTTTGAAAGGATAGTCGTATCTTCACGAGATCTGGCATTAACTACTGTCCAAGCCAACGCTACAATCACCAAATGGATTAATCAAGTCGGATCTATAATCCCCGAATAAATTGTTCTTAATGAAAAACTATCGAGTATAGTATTTTCAAATATATTCTAGGCTTTTATATTCTTTCAAGGCAAACATAATGGCAGCTATAAATCAAAATAATTCAAAAGTTTTTTGCAATAGGCGTGTTAATATATAGTAGATAATATGTGTATTCGTGTTAGCAAAATTGGTTTAATAATTTGTTATCAATATGTATCAAAAAAGAGGATTTTTCGTTACTTATTTTTTTAACCAAAATTTTTCAACAAAGTCGTAAGCAGTTGTTTTACTGTTATTCTCATGTGTCTGGTGAAATGAAACTAAAAAAAGTTTTCAAGTTATTTTGCACTGCTTACTATATATAGTTCAAGGTAAGGTTTGCAATGTATTTTATTTGAGTTTACGTTAATAATATTAATAGCATATTGAAAAATAATTCAGGATTTTAATTGAATAGAATATTGAAAATTAAATTCAGGCTTTTATTTGAATAGAATATTTATTTGAGTTCAGTTGTAGGCATATCCAAACTTGAATGTATATATATCTAGCAACGGTAAATATTAAACACAATATGCATTAGTATTGTCATTATTGATTTGTTTTTGAATTTTTCAGTAGTATATATGTATAGTAGGCAAGTCCAGCTTGTTTGCTTATTACATACACACATGCATGGCGTTATGTACAATTGCGCGCGCCAATGCAATTAATAGTTACATCAAAACACTGGTGGGCTTCAATTACTTACTTATGTATTCATACAATTTTAATTTATATTTTATTTTATGCTTATACACCAATGACTGTTTGCCATATGCAGGTGGTATATACAGATGTATATAGCTATGTAATACGTATATTGTTTGCATATGTATGAGTGTGGATTAGGTTTATCAAAATCAACATGCACTAACCTACATACGTCTCTATACATTAATTTAATTAGTTTATTTATTTATTTTTTCTTGATTTATGCTTTCATGACTAACTGTAGATAACTGTATTGTATTATTTTACATAGTTATTCTAACGTGTTATCTTATTTAGCATTCATTTATTTGCGCTTAATGGTTGAGTTAACTTTTTCATTTCATTTGATTGGATTTTAAGAGCATTTTTTATATAAATTCTATTATCCGATGCACTCACGTGTGCAGTTTGTTTATTTATTTATTTTTTGTAAGCAGAGTTTAAAATAAATTATATTGAATGCATTTAAAAAAAGCAATTTCAACGTTTGTATAATAAATATTTCACCTACCATTATTAGCAGTTCATATTATACGCTTCATATTATGACATTTTTCGATTAAATTGACCATTAAAAACGATTAAAAAACATTTCGAAAAAAATAGCATACATTTATTAAAGCACAAAAACTCGCATATATAGTTATTTTCGTACCATACGAGCACTCATATATTCTAGCATTATTTTTTTTGTTTTCGACACCATCACCATAATTACCATAACAGCCTGCCATTAATCCGCGGCATACCTATATACAGAAGTACATACATACATATATAGTATATTGAGAAAAAGTTGACATTGTTATTTCTTAGTAAAAAACATTAAACATCACATTTATGAAAGTACCGTTTTAATTATGTAACATTTAAGTAGCATATTCACAATTGAATTGAATGGAATGCAAATTTGTGTAGATGAAAAACATGGAATTTTTCAAACGGTTGCACATATACATATGTACATAATACAAATATATGTTTTCAGTGTTTAATTTGTAGCACTTTTTCTTTGCATTGCATATCAAGATTTGTTGCATAAACTTGTTTTTATTGCATTTAATTATTTTTTGTTATTTGGTTTATGGTTTTGCAGTCATTATATCTCTCCATGAGCACTGTTGGTCGCTATATATTTGTTTTATTAAAATTCCATTTACGCACTTTTATTAACGTATTCATTTTATTCGTTTTTGCTTTAATTTGGTTGTTATGTGAAAAACAAAGAAAACAAGAGTTCAATTTTAGCCACATTGAGATGTTTATTGCGGCGATTTCCTTCGAAAAATCGCAATAAACGGAAGCGAGTGTGAGAAGTGTAGAGAGCGCCAGCTTTTAAACAACATTTTTGCATTTTATTATTAGTACTAATTATTACTTTTTTTTAGATATTAGTACTTGTAGCATATAAATACAATGTTGCAATATTGTATTAGGTTTAGCTTGTTGGCGAAATTTGTCTCATTTAGTAGCAGGTGGTGCCTTATATTAATTTCTAATCATAATTACTAGTTTATTCTATCTATTATTGTTTATTTCATAAACTGTATTTAGTATATTTGCTTTTATTTGAAATTACATAATTGCTGTAGTTGTACATATGAAATTTAGACTAAATGTTGTACTAAAGAAATCCACATTTCTTGTTTGCTATTGGAGTATACACCGTCTACGCGGTTCTAGCCGGAAATCCACATTTACATTCATGAAATTTTTAATAAAGTTGTCTGCCTCCTAAAGATTCCCATTTTCAAAACATATAATTTGACGAATATTTAAGGCAATATTTTAAACTAATAGTAGTCGGCAGAACTTACTTATAGATATTGTGATATTCTTCCAAGGGTGAAAAAATTAAATTTGTGAGCAAATAAAACAAAATACGTGAAAGAAATTGTAGTTATTTGTGTATTTCACTTCCTTGGCCCTAACATCTATGCAAAAAAGTATACATTGTGACAAAAAAGCACCAGAAAATTTTAATTAAATTCCCCGCGTAAATAATATCTAAAAAAAATACATTCTGCTATGTTGGTAGGACTGTCCTTAATGCATAAATACGAGTGCGGTCTATAAAACAAGCGCCTTGTGATTTTTAAAATGGATAAAAATATCAAAGAAAGAATTTGTCTCAAATTTGATATTTCTAATCAAATTAAGTGTGCGGAATCGTTGCGAATGTTGGAAAAGGCTTACAGTGATTCAATTTTATCAAAAACTCAAGCCTAGGAGTGGTACAAAGCCTGCGGAGACGGTCGAGAGATCGTCTGGATAACCTTCGGCTTCTTTTAAATATAATATTTTCATGAAAATATTAATTAAAGTGAATGATATGTTGCTTGAAAATAAGGCAAATCGTCAAGCAAGTGTTAGAGAGATGGCAAGAGCGCCTAAAATCTCTCCCGCGTCTGTTTTAATGATTTTGGTAGATATTTTGGGTAATTTGGTCTTGCTGGAGTCGTCCCGATAAAACTGAACTTTTTCAAAAAGAGTACCGTACAGGTCTCTTTGGAAATGCTGATCGTGAGAATTCCAATCTCACATGCATAAGTGTATTACAAATAGTGGAGATTACTCTGAAGGCGACAAAATAGATATTGGCATTTAGAACTTTCAGCATTTTTTTGTCACAATAAAGTCACAGTAAGAAGCGAGCGGGGAAATATTATATCTTAATTTGGAATCGAAGGAGCGATAAAAGAGCAATTGATACCACATATTGACACATTGATGCTTGCCGCAGAAGAAATCTCAAATTCTGAAATTTTATTAACATCATTTTAGTATATTTTTGCTAAATAAGATAGTTTATACAATATTTTGGATTCTCGAAAATAAATTCATAAATATACATATATATTATTTTAATGCTCCTTAGTGTGTAGCAGGCAAAATTGAGATTTTTTATTGAAAAATTTGAAAAAATTAAATTTAATAAAAATTAAAAATAAATTTCTCAATTTTTTAATTGAAAATAATAAAATAAAAATTAAATTTTTATGCATCTTATTATTTTAGTTTTTAATTTTTATTAAATTTAATGTACAAATTTTCAATTAAAAAATTCTCAACCTCGCCTTTCCAATTGAATGCTTTATTTTTAAAGAATGATGTACACAAACGCGAAAAATTGTTTATTCTAAAACAATTTCTATTCTTAGTTCTGATATATGTTTAAGATCAAAAATTTGTTTGTTTTTTAATCCAGTATTTGGGATTAGAAATTAAAAAAAAATTTAGTCCGGTTTGTGGGGTCAATTTTTTTCATATACTTTAATTCAAATTTTAATTAAATCATTTCTTAATGCAGTATTTGCAACCCCGGCAGCAGGTGACAGTGGAATTATAACTGTTATTAAATCAAATAGGAAATCTCGTAGTCAAATGAAATATAATTTTTGATTTATCAGGGGGTATTTACGAATAAAGATAAGCAGGTCATTCTTATCAGGTCTGAACTTTTAGAATAATTTCAAGAAATCTATAAATTTTCGATTAAATAGTGTATTATTATAATGCACAATACTTATTCGGTTATACTCGTTTTTGTTGAAACTCAATTGATTCATCACTAACTCTATATCTTATAACGCCATTTAATTCTTAAATACATAATTATAGTACATTTTTTCAATTACATTTAATTAATTTTAATTACTTCAGCTATATTATTATATACACATGTACTTAGTTTTTTTCTGTATACACAGGAACCGGAAGGTACTTCAGACTCTAAATGTCTGTTTTTATTTTATACAAACTTAATCAACTTTTAATAGTTTGGTATGAAAAAAAACTAACAACGACTAGCTTTACACGCTTTCCACCTCCATCGCTCCAATTATCACACGTACATATTTTGAAACTCATACCCAAAATCAAACCTTGCCTATTTACTTGAACAGTCGCCGCACTGTTAATTATTTCACAAATAAATCCTTTAAAGTTGAACAGAGCGACGCCTCGCAGGTGTCCTTTGAGTCATCCTCGTCCGCCTTACCGAACCAATTTAGTGTCGAACGTACTGCATTCGTTGCCTGACTTTGTGCGCTTCGACCGCTACGTTTACCTGAGTCCTTACTCAATAGACCACTCGACTTGGTGTTACTAGTTTTTGGTGAACTACCCGAACTACCGGAAGGTCCCGATACCGATCCTTTTCGAAGGAAACCCTCGATTGCCGAACCAATCACAGTCGCGTCAACAATTGTACCTTTTGTCGTATCCGCCCAACTTTTTTGCTTGCTCCGTGGCACCAATTTCGGTTTGCTCTCACGTAACACATCTTTTGCTTGCAAACGTTTTAACATATCTTCGGAGAGTGCCATAGCAGTACTTTTGCTACGTATGCTCTTCTTGCGTGCCATCGGTTGGTGGCGTTTCTCAAACCAACCGGAAAGAGCGGCTGAGCTATTGTCTTGTGCATTGCTTACCAGCTGTTTGGCATTGTTGAGAATAGAAACATCGAAACTGTTCGAACGCGTAGAGCGACCTGCATTGGGATCGAGCAGATTTGATGACGAACTACTGGTTGCTGCAGCACCACCTGCCGCTGTTAAACCACCACTTGTTGTTGGTTTTGTTTTAGCGGTGGCACCAGTTGAGCTAGCGCTCGTAGACGATGGCAAAACTACTGTCGGTATAGTATCCTCGCATTTGTTGATCTCGATGGCTGACGAGGTGAGTGCGCTAAAAATCGAAGTGCTTAGTAGACCGCCACTCTTCTTACGTTTTGTGGAGGAACGATTGCTACCCGGTTGTAAAATGCATGGTGAAATGATTGCAGGGTGTTCCGAGGCGCGTCTCATGTTAGGTGCTGGTGAGGTACCACCGGAAACACATTCCGAATACCGGCGATTTGTATATCGCTGCGGTGTTCCACCACCAACTTCATCTAATGTTTGCACTTCACACACCTTTTCGCTGCTTGTATTCCATAGTTTCATGCGTGCCTTACGTGATTGTACTATGTCGTCCATTATGTCCAATTGTAGGTTGTGTATACTGCCAATGGGATCTGTGGATGGTGGTCCAGTTGAGGTTTTGCTTTCGCGGCGAGAGTTCAGTACTCGGCTGGTGAGATGGAAAAAAGGTTGAACAGTTAAATTATAGTGGCACATGTACACTACACAACAAACAAGCAACCCCCTTCCCCAACTCACCTGCTACCCGCTGGATAAGCGGCAACTGATTCACGGCGTGAGCGACCAAATAATGTTGTTGGCACTTTAGAGATCGTTACTACTGAGTGACGTCGTCCGGATGGAGCTGGTGCCTGTGACAGTGTGGCTAGGAAAGCGGCTTCTTTAGGTGATGGGCCAGAGCCTTCACCACCACGCTCTGATAAGCGACGCACCTGACTTGCAGTGATGCCCTCAGTGACCTGTTGTGAGGGTAAAGAATGCTTTCGTCCTTCACGTGGATCTCGCCATGGTGAGAGTAAATATGGATTTACGGGTGAGTCAATGTCCAAACTAGCTTTATTCGATGGTGTTTCTGAGCTATCGCGATCTTCCTCTTCGACCAACTGTGACTCCTCGACCACAATAAGTGGTTCCTGCTTTCCTACAGACCCAAAACGGGAAAACGATGAACGACGCATACGGAATGTGTCTAAAAAGTAGGAATGTAAAGAAGAATAAGATAAAGTAAATGTTTAGAAAGGAAGTCAGGTCTAGTTAACCTTGTAATTCTAAAAAAGTAAATCTTTATCTTTTAGCTGTATCAAGCTTACGGTTGGACCATTTTACAAAATTTAGCACCTCGAACTCCCTAATAATACGGATATAATCTGAATATATTGGGTTAAACAGGTAGCCGAAAAATATTAAGTTTTGTAATAATAATTCTATGTTTTTTACCGATTACTAAGCAGTTCTTACTCAATATATCCGAAAGCGGTGGTCGAAAAGAAAATAACTTATGAATAGTACACAGCCTTTCTCAGCCATAAGCAATATAACTGTACGTTTCCGTATCCACATCTTTCTACTAAATCAAAATTTGCGGCCTTTTCGATCATTTTTGTTTACCGAACACCAAATAATTCTGGCTTAATATCTCGGAAGAGGGTGGACGGAGAGTTTGTTTTAAAAATTCCTGTGCTTGGATCTTCGCTCGTGCTTTTTTTGGGTAAAAATTTCTGATCTGACCAAAATAGGCGGAACAGAGATTTTAAAATGGCCCCATAACTCGATCATTTCAAGCAGATTTTTTTTAAGTAACTCTTAAACCTAAACGGAAATGTATTTTTGAAAATATCCTAGTGAGTTGGCAGTGAGATGTGAATTATTCTAAGCTTTTCAGGGAATAGGACGGATATTCGTTTCTGATTTAGGAGTTATTTCAAAAAATATGCTAGAAGAAGAGTTAGTCGCAGGAATTTTTAAAACAATTTTCTGGCTACCGGGTTTTAAGATATTAAGCAAGAACTGTTTAGTGTCATTTTGATTTTTCGTTAGTCCGATGGGTGAAGTGTTTACATGTAAGAATGTGGCATATGGCATATATGTATTATTCTAAAATTTTCTTCCTGTCATTTTTGGTCAGGAATTTCTTCTGGATTTTGAAAACCACTGTTCACGATATTCGCATTTTTAAGTAAGGCTTTATAGAATTTTCATAGACAGTATGTAATAAAAAAGCTATGGAAATTCCATACAGCCTTAATTAAAAAGGCGAATATCTCGAGAAGTATTAATGATAGCGATTTTGAACTCGAATCTTTTTTGTAGCAAATAAACCCTACAAGTTTGGCATGTACATTTTTTTTATAGCTCTTGTAATTTACGAGATATATACAAAAAATTGTGAATTTAGTCGAAAAATCAGGTTTAGAGCCCCGTACTATCTCGCCGGTGTGAGTTTCGCCTTTGTCGCAGTGGACACTTTTGTAGAGTGTTCAATTCTGAGGAGTATACATATGTCTAAAGTCAAAGCGGTGCCATAAAATGCCTCTGAGCTTTAGAAATGTTTTAACACCTCATTAAATGTTATTTGAGTATACTATAGGGTTGACGGCCTATATTAAAGTGTTCTAAGTAGAATATAGTATGTGCTACTGGTGTAAATTGTAATTGAATTCCCGAAATATAGTACATCTTGTTTCCCTACTTTATTGAAAATCTTAATAAACGTTATTTTGGAAAAGAATTAAATAGACACTCACCCATTTTGATAAATTTATAGAATCCTTATATACTCCAGCTTAATCTGTAAATAAAAAAAATAGAATTCATATTAAGATTTTAAATATTTATTTAAAAAAATAGTTTTGGGAGTTTAATGGAAAATATACTTTTTAATATCAAAAAATTGGAAATTTCTTTTGAAAGTTTATTTTATAAGATTTGCTAGTGTTGCAAGTAAATTATTCAAGAAAGAAGTTCCATTAAATTTTGTGTGCAGAATCAAGTATCAGGTGCCAAAATGTTCAGAATGTTGGAAAAGGCGTTCGGTGATAATTGTTTGTCGCGAGCAAATTTATTCGATTGTTACATTGATGATCAACACGTCAATAAAATAAAGGAATTGCGGCACGATTCGTTCCGAAATTACTAAAGTTTTTCGAAAAACAGCGTTGCGCTAACGTCTTTGAAACCCTACCCTTCGTCAACCACGATGTCACGAAACATATTATTACTACCGATGAGTCTTGGATATATGCTTACGGTCTGCAAAGAGATGATCCGAAGCCGAAAAAACCACCTCAAAGCGGGTAAAAAATCAATGTTATGCTGATAGTTTTCTTCCATCGAGTTATGGTGCACTCAGAATTCCTTCTGACCGGCCAAACTGTTCAATTAACAAGGAACTTGAGTATTATGCGTCGTCTGCGCGAAGCTATTCGTAAAAATAGGCCTGAATTATGGGCAAACCACACTTGGTTTTTGCTTCACGATAATCCACGGTCGTATCATGGATAGATTCTTCATGAGTTTTTCGCGAATTTTTTTTTTTGTGCCGTAACTACGGTGTGACTACTGGCTTTCAACAAACTCAAACGACCGCTCCTTTTTGAGTCAATTGAATGCACGGTGGATGACTTTGCTTGTAATAAGGTTAATTTCCAAATAAATTAATTGTGAAATTATTTTTAAAACTCTTCAGTTAATTTTCAAAAACTTTTTATGAATAATTATATTTTCTCACTTTGCTATCAGAATAATCTTTTCCTAGTTTTATATCTACATATAATATAAAATATATGTAATTTAAATATAGAAGTTAACAAGCCTAAAACCGTTACCAAAGCAGCACAACTGTTCCTGACGAACTAATTAAAATCCACTTGCATCCCACGTACTGCTGAAGGTAATTACCTCTCTGTCACTTGTTGTTAACTAATATTTAACGAGGAAAATTTCGTTTGCAGCTCGGCAGCAGACATCGCAACGAACGATATTTCGCCAACTTGGCAAGGATCCAATTTTCGCTGGCAAAGCAAATTTGGCATGCAACAAGTAGAAAACTTGTGGACTGGCTCACATAAGTAAATAATCAAAATGTACATATAGATCTGCTCATATTACTGCGCACTGATATGTATGTAGCAGATATATTAGGGTGG
This sequence comes from Bactrocera tryoni, assembly GCF_016617805.1. Lineage (NCBI taxonomy): Eukaryota > Metazoa > Arthropoda > Insecta > Diptera > Tephritidae > Bactrocera > Bactrocera tryoni. The sequence goes on along the minus strand of NC_052502.1, from coordinate 35,174,565 downwards.
GTAAAAGAAACTGATTATTTTTTCGCTTGCTACCTTGAAAGATAGGTTCTTATATACCTCTAAAAAGTCTGAGCTCTTAATTGCAATAGGACGGTCCTCCGCCTTACAGTTTTTTGTTGCTACAGAGTATAATAGTTTTTAACACCTAACGGTTGTACGTATCACCTAAAACTAAGCGCGATAGATATAGGGTTATACATGTATATAAAAAAACGTTAGATGAATATAATTATAACACTTTGTATCAACCGATCACAAATGTATAAAAAAATGGAAACTCCCAGTCGGAGGATCTTCTAATTACAATTAAAATATAAGTATGTATAAGTACTTGGAGAGAGCGAAAAAAGTTCGAATTTTTTACCCACCCTAATATATGGCATTTTATTTAATACGTATGTGCTCCAGTGTAAGTGGGTTAAGTTCGTTGCTTGAGAAGCAGAAGCTTGAGTGTAATAGAGAGATGCTTAAATTATATTAAAAGCGGTGAACATGGTCCCAAGGAGATACAAGTGTTTAATGCTTTGGAACAGATTGGCAAGAAAGTGAACTGACTTGTTCAATAATAACAACAACTACTTTGTTGTAATTGCAACAACTTTAGTAAGAACAGAAACTCATTGACGTTTTAACTGTCTTAATTAAAATTAATTCAGAAATCTATATTTAAACAAAACAGAAAAAAGGGGACAATAAGTAAGAAAGGGTATAACCGAACATTTTATACTCTGCAACTTGCAACGATTAAAGCCGGGGCAATACTTTTAGGTACATAAGTTTTGTTTGCTATACGAAAAAAAACTAAAATAATTTTAGCTGCAGAATATTGTAGAAGAAAATCGAAATTCGAATTTTAGAAAAAAGGAAAAATAACTGTTAAAATCCCATTTTATCAGAAATCAAACGAAGCATATTGCAAATTGATTTTTAAACAATTTGAGAGGATATTTAGAAAGTGTCAAAAAGGGTTCGAGCACTAACGTCAATGATTGACAACTTTGCTTTCTTAACCCTGGTTAGCGACAAACGTTCAATGTGAAGGGATCTTCTTTCAATTAAATATCCTTCTGACATTCACATACTCGTTTACACTACTTATGACGTTTATATGTCTCGCCTTATATCTGTTTTGTCGACACTTAATGTCAAGTGTAGCAAACAATAATGAAAAATGGTTGAATTTTGTTGATGTCTACCCACATGCTCACCAACACTCACTTTTCCGTGAACCGGCCAACAATTTCTATCGTCCTTAGTAATATGCTGGTTCTATACCCCTATTGTTTATCTCCAGTGTTTTCGACTTTTTGCCCGCGACAGCAGCAGCGCATTTTAATCACACACCAGCATGCTGTAATTAGTGACAAGCAGCAAGTGCTGGCCGTCACCATACTTGAAATTTTTATGACTGCATGTCAGACTTGAAATAAAAATCGCAATTTTCACCAAAGCGAAGGAGGATAGAGAAAGTTGTAAATGAAAAGAAGTCTGCTTCAAACGTAAAAAAAAGTTCTCAATTACGTCAGGTGTCGTAAATATGCGAATTAGTTACTTATCCATTAACTAAGTATGTTAGTTAATTATGCAATAACGGGTGATTCAAGTAGAGTTAATTTTTCAGTATTGTTTGGCATTTTATCAAAGAAAGACCAAGGCCTGAACAACTTTAACAAAACGGTTCACTTTATTTCGAAAATTCACAATCTGCAAAGACTGTGTTTCGTGGCTTCGCCCACATTCACAAAACAAAACGATGTGGGCAAAGTTTTGAGAATCTTTCGAGAACTTCTTCTGCAGAGACTTCAAAGTCATGAAGCGTGTGCAGCAAAGCCAGGCTGTTCAAACTTGAAGCATGTTTGTCCTCAGTCAAGTTTTCCTGCAGCGATGTGTTGAAAAACGGTGTTCAGAGCTTGCATTCGTCACAGGAAGTGTGCAGAATATGCGAAGAAAACTATGAATTATGGGGTATAAGTCTCCATCGTAGGTCTTCAACGTTTCCAATGCAATAGACAGTAACTTGTTGTCTTTTGACTTTTGCTTCTGCCCCAATGGCATTGCCAGTGATCAAGTTCACCTTTGAGCTTCAAACGTCGCATGATGTTGTCATTATTCAAAAAGCCTTTGAATTTACCTATCAAGCAGTAAATCCAATTTTCCATTTCTTTGGTTTCCAAAACGCATTCTTTTTCTAGAAGCAGCAAACTCAGTTGAAATCCATCTAATATTTCTCTTGAAAAGCGCGTCTTCAAATCTTCGCCGATTGTATCCAACAGAGGTATATGAACTGAGACCTTGTAGTATTCCTCTCAAGTTCTCACGCAGAAATTTTCGTGTTTTGTTTGTCGGCCGCATATTATTGGCTTTTCTTCGTCAACTTTCAGTTCTGCTGCCGTTTTTTTTCGTGCCGGGGTAAATTTCCACATTTCTAATCTATAATAACCTTAACAAATACAAAATATTTTTCACAATAATTTAATTTAGCTTCAACAGTTTGTATGGCAGCTATATGCTTAAATGAACCGATGTAAACGTTTTTTTCGGAGATTTTACCGTTTCTTTAAACAATAATTCATGCCAAATTCTTTGACGATATTTCGCCAAATCAAAAAGTTTTTCACACAAGTACTTGATTATACAACACCACTAGAATATTGTCCTAAATTTTAAAGTGTCTTTGAAGGCAGTTGGCAAGATTTCTCGCAAATTCATTAAATTTTGAGATACAATCCTTAAAGACTTGGACGAAGATTTTTTTTGCGATTACAACCATTTGAAAAAAAAAAAAATGAAAATGCCTGCCAAAAATGCAATTATCGGGTTTTTCACTTTTTCCAAGTTCTAAGTTAGCGTTTTAGCACGTATTTTTTACTTTAGATGACCATGTAAAGAAGGTTACTGAAAGTTGTGTCACAGTGGCCGAGTTTAAGATATTTTTTTTCCAAAAACTTTAGAATTTCTTTGTTAATAATGTATGTTTTTAACATAGAAATAACATAATATAAACAGTATTTTATATACACAATTATAAAAGGTATATTTCATATATACTTTATCATATATAAATATAATTAATGTGATAATGGTTTTTTTTTCATATTCCAGGAACTTCGCAGGCCTTGGCGCTGACTTTTGGAAAGTTCTGATAGACTCCATCCGCATATTCGTTGAACAGTATAAAGTCAAAAATACTGTATTGACAAACCAGTGGCTGGAAGCATAATTAGTTTTACCAAAATTTGACATCATGTGTAAATTAGGCGAGCCGAGGGAACACAATCATGAAGGCGGTTTGGACATCCACTCAGAAGGTTTTATTGTACGTTGAGTTGACACACGCCTAAAAAATCATTTTTCACCATTGACATATGCAAATTTAAACTTGACGCATCGTCATCCGATGCCCGGGTTGACTAACTCTTCACACCCGCTTATATGCAAAAAGCGCTGCAGCACGCTGATTACTGACAAGTATTACACGTCAATCAACTCACATGTGGAGAAGCTGCGTATCATTATATCACATCTCTGCATTTAGTTGTAATTAATACTGTTTTCAAAATAAACAATAATAAAATAATATGTGAAAAAAGATCATGAAAACACACTAAACATAGTGTAAAATAACGAAAATGAACATTTATTGCAGAAATCATGTATGGCATTTTTAAGTACGAACTAATAAATATAAAAAATAAAAATTATTGAAATAAAAAAATATTTTTTTATATTTTACTATATTATTCAATTTTTCGAAACAGCTCAATTCCGCTCAAATTGACACCAAAATCATCAAAATCGGCTAAGATTTGCCGAAATTATGAAAAAAAAATTCTTTAGTCTTCGTTTCTTTCATTTTTCCAAAACTCCTCTTCAATCCCGTCAATTTGACACCAAATTCTTCAAAATCAGTTAAGATTGCCGAAATTGTAAAAAAGTCAAAAACTTCTCTCAAATCCCTTTAATTTGAGACCAAAATCGTCAAGATCGGTTAAGATTTGCCAAAATTACGAATAATTTCTCTATTCTACATTTTTTCCAAAACTCCTCTCAAATCCCTTTAATTTGACACCAAAATCATCAAAATCAGTTAAGATTTCCCGAAATTATGAAAAAATCGCCATTTTCTTCGTTTTTTCCAATTTTCAAAAACTCCTCTCAAATCCCTTAAATTTGAGACCAAAATCGTCAAGATCGGTTAAGATTTGCCAAAATTACGAATAATTTCTCTATTCTACATTTTTTCCAAAACTCCTCTTAAATCCCTTTAATTTAAGACCAAAATCGTCAAGATCAGTAAGAAATTGTCGAATTTATGAAAAATCGCCATTTTCTTAATTTCTTCCAATTTTCTAAAACTCCTTTAAAACCCCTCTAGTTTGACACCAAAATCATTAAAATCGGTTAAGATTTGCCGAAATTACGAAAAAATCCAATCTGGTCACCCCAGCACATGGCGGCGCATCCAAAATTTGCGTTTCACCAAATCGCCAATTTGCACCAGGCACCCAGAATCGCCCAGTAGGTAGCTGCCGCAAAAAAATTTTTTTTCTGTAGCCTACCCCAAAGGCGCTGTAGGAGCTGCGTTACCGGCATATGCAGGATAACCGGAACTGATGGCTGATGCCACATTTACGAGAATAACTTCCGTAATTCAGCACCGATTTCGATCGTTCAGGCACCAAATGAAAGGGCAAGCGTGCAGCTACACGATAAAATACAAAAAAATTATAACAAACTACAACTACAAGATATTTTTGGAAGCAAATTTATCGAAGCAACTGTATGACAAAAAACTGAAAATTTGATCTTTATAAACAAAGATGAAAGGATCTTCGTACTACCAATCACTAGAAGCACGCTTCATAAGTGTATTCTGTTAACGGCAACATTTCAACTACAACACATTCGTAATTATTGCGTGTTTTTGAATAGCTTCTTTATAGCTGAATTCCCATGCTTACGTAACAGATGAAAGTAAGCCATAATACTTATGTTTTCTAGAAGCTATCACCTTTCATTTGCCACCAAAATCATTGAAATCGGATGGGTTTTACCCGAACGCGACAAGTACTTATCGCGCATGCAACTACAGGAAATGGTGGATAATGCAGTACTAATGCATACCAATCGCATATTCGCTATAACTTTGGTAAAATTTCGCCGATTTCAATGATTTTGGTAGCAAATGAAAGGTGATCGCTTCTAGAAAACACAGGTATTATGCACTTCCTTTTATCTGTTACATAAGCATGGAAGTTCAGCTATAAAGAAGCTATTCAAAAACATGTAATAACTTCGAATGTATTGCAGTTGAAATGTTGCCATTAACAGAATATACTTATGAAGCATATTACTAGTGATTGGTAATACGAATACCCTTTCATCTTTGTTTGTAAGTATCAAATTTTCAGTTTTTTATCATACAGTTGCTTCGATACATTTGCTTCAAAAAATATCTTGTAGTTGTAGTTTGTTATAATTTTTTTGTATTTTATCGTGTAGCTGCACGCTTGCCCTTTCATTTGGTGCCTGAACGATCGAAATCGGTGCTGAATTACGGAAGTTATTCACGTAAATGTGGCATCAGCCATCAGTTCCGGTTATCCTGCATATGCCGGTAACGCAGCTCCTACAGCGCCTTTGGGGTAGGCTACAGAAAAAATTTTTTTTTGCGGCAGCTACCTACTGGGCGATTCTGGGTGCCTGGTGCAAATTGGCGATTTGGTGAAACGCAAATTTTGGATGCGCCGCCATGTGCTGGGGTGACCAGATTGGATTTTTTCGTAATTTCGGCAAATCTTAACCGATTTTAATGATTTTGGTGTCAAACTAGAGGGGTTTTAAAGGAGTTTTAGAAAATTGGAAGAAATTAAGAAAATGGCGATTTTTCATAAATTCGACAATTTCTTACTGATCTTGACGATTTTGGTCTTAAATTAAAGGGATTTAAGAGGAGTTTTGGAAAAAATGTAGAATAGAGAAATTATTCGTAATTTTGGCAAATCTTAACCGATCTTGACGATTTTGGTCTCAAATTTAAGGGATTTGAGAGGAGTTTTTGAAAATTGGAAAAAACGAAGAAAATGGCGATTTTTTCATAATTTCGGGAAATCTTAACTGATTTTGATGATTTTGGTGTCAAATTAAAGGGATTTGAGAGGAGTTTTGGAAAAAATGTAGAATAGAGAAATTATTCGTAATTTTGGCAAATCTTAACCGATCTTGACGATTTTGGTCTCAAATTAAAGGGATGTGAGAGGAGTTTTTGAAAATTGGAAAAAACGAAGAAAATGGCGACTTTTTAATAATTTCGGGAAATCTTAACTGATTATGGTGTCAAATTAAAGTGATTTGAGAGGAGTTTTTTGGAAAATTAGGAAAACGCAGAAAAAGGTGATGTTGGTGTCAAATTAAAGGGATTTGGAAAGACTTTTGGAAAAAATGTGGAAAAGAGAGATTCTTCGTAACTTCGGTAATTCTTAACCGATTTTGATGATTTATTTGTCAAATTGACGGAATTGAAGAGGAGTTTTGGAAAATTGAAGAAAACGAAGAAAAGTGCAACTTTTTCATAATTTCGGCAAATCTTAACCGATTTTGAAGAATTTGGTGTCAAGTTAAAGGGATTTGTGAATAGTTTTGGAAAAAAATGTAGAGAGGAGAGATTCTTCGTAATTTCTGCAATTCTTAACCAATTTTGATAATTTTGGTCTTAAATTAAAGGGATTAAAAGGAATTTTCGCAAATTGGAAAACACGAAAAAACGGCGATTTTTACATATTTTCGGAAAATCTTAACCGATTTTGCTGATTTTTGTGTCAAATTAAAGCGATTTGAGAGGAGTTTTGGAAAATTAGGAAAAATGAAGAAAATGGCGATTTTTTCATAATTTTGGCAAATCTTAACCGACTTTGATGATTTTGGTGTCAAATTAAAGGGATTTGAGAGGAGTTTTGGAAAATTAGGAAAAAATGAAGAAAATGGCAATTTTTTCATAATTTCGGCAAATCTTAACCGATTTTTATGAATTTGGTGTCAAATTGTCGGGATTTGAAAGAAGTTTTGGAAAATTGGAAGAAACAAAGAAAAAGTCTTTTTTCGTAATTTCAACAAGTCTTAGCCGATTTTTGCGTCAAATGAAAGGAATTTCAGAGGAGTTTTGGAAAATTTATAGAAATTGTATGATATAAATTCATACAAAAATTATATTGGGAAAAATAGAAAAAAAATTGCGAAAAAAATTGTGTCCATACTCACTGTTGTTCTCTGCTAAAATAATTAAGTAAAACACATTATTGCATCTTTTACTTTGAAAATTTCTATTATCATACATTTATTTTTTACTAAATGTTTACATGGTTTCTGCAGTAAGCAGTTGATTTCTGTGAATTTACCATTTTGGTAAATGTTGATGATGATGTGCAACCTAAATTTTCCTCTCTTATGGGGAAAATTGGAGATTTGTACCACACGCCTATCTATTGAAAGGGCAACGTCAATTATCTGCCAATTCTGGATCCAATACCATTATACGTTCCCGTTTTATCTATAAAATATTATTTTGTAGTCTTCAAACAAATTAAAATTTTTATCTCGTAAACTGCTTGGGATACAATAAAACAGACGGTCATTAAATCAAAAGTACGCCAACCTGCTTTTTCAAAATATAAAACAAAGTATTTCTAGTCAGAAAGAAATATATTTCACATTTACAAATCAACCTAAAACTAGTCAATAACTTTTTTGGTACCACAAAAGTACATAAAATCCAAAATTAATATATTTGAAGTAGTTAAAAACCTCACTACCAAAAATATCTGTACACTTAATATTAACAAAAACATATTTGTATTCATGTGCTTATCAAACATTAGCACACCCATCGGCGTTCAGTGCGGCCAACCATTTCAAGTCACACGAACTTAACATCAGCTCAACGAAGCGGTAATCAGTCATCCACCATTTCCATTCTTTCATTCTGCTTCAATTAATCAATTAGTCACTTAGTCATCGTTTGTTTTTGTTTGCCAACAGTCAAGTGAACATTTCTATGCATGTTTATTAAATCAACTGAAAAGATTTGAAGTGTTGTAAGTTTTTATATTGTACAGAGAGCTTCTTCTTATTCAAACAATGACTCAGTTCTTCCTCAATACTCTTACACAGAATTAAATATTTTCATATGAGATTCTAAGTATTACTTAATTATAAGTACTGTCATATATAATATAGATTGGTTAAAAAGAACTTTTTCATTAACTTATATGCAAATATGAGTAGTTTATAATACACTATAATAATCTATATAATTATTCAAATGGACTCCCATTATGAAATTTTAGTGTTAAAGAATATTCAAAGAAATATCATGCTATTTCCTTTAAGGTGGAACACCAAAGATAACATTAAAGTTCCCCCTTGGACTTCGCCATCAATTTGAAATATAAGAAATTACAAGAGATGATTGCTGTACTGTTAAATATATGTAAGGACATGATTAATATAGAAACTCAATGCCTTAATGACTTACTCAACTGAGTGCTGTCTATTTAAGCATTTGCTCAATTATTGAAGTTCAGACATTTTGGCAAGGATTTGATGCTTAAATTCCACCCTTGTCAATTTTGTACTAATTTTATTCCCCTTGCTGACCTACAGTCTTAATCAGCTACGGTATAAATAAATAATATGACAACGGACTCATTTTTCAGCAGTTAAGTAAAAGGCAGTTAAGTAAAAGGTAGAGGAAATCAGCAAATGAATTAAGCAAAGGCTCAAACACAGACAAATTTTGAAAATATGAGACACAGTCAAAATTTATGACTTTTTGCATATACAAGTATATTACATAATTCGACTGTACTGTTTATCAAATTATCCGAAAACCAAGATATTAAAAAAAAGAAAACAGATCAAAAGAATCAGAGAAGAGAGCTGATATAATTATAAATACTGTATGAGAGATGACGCAAATATTTCTACATATAATCTCAATGGCTACAAATATTTTAACTTTTCCACATAGTAAAATAACCTGCAAATATGTAAATGTAATTCACAGCCGCAATGAGGTTCAAAAAGAGTTTTATTTAAATTGCAACTACGTCGATTTTAACCAGCGATTTTTTAATTTACACAGAATTTCCAAAATTGCTAATGATGTTCACCAGTCAATGAGCCAGTGATCAATATAAATAAGTAGCTCTTCCTGGATATTTCGATGGAATTCGAATTTAGATTTAACTATGAAAATTAAAATCGTGTATTTGTAAATTGATGTGCATAGGTTTCCTATTGAATTTACTCATAAGTTGAAAATGAAAAAAATTATATATGTATACATAGATGGATATCTGTCTTATTAAAACTGCTTTAAAAATTTGGCTACTCTACGATTTTGCTTAACTCTAAAGCTGCTTGTATTATTTGCTTATGTATAAAGTATAGTTTTGTGTTGAGGTATCATTTAACATTTTTTTTACAGCGAATGGACCATCTGAGACGTAGCTGCGGCCAACATGTGAAAGGGATAATCTTCAAAACATAAATGTAAAATAATGTTCTTTCGAATGATAATAAACATTCCCCATTATGTTTAAAGTTTCCGTGTTTTTTTTAAGTAAAGAATCTTGATTCATTTAAAAAATTATTGCACAATTATGTGGGCAATTTCATGGCACACAATAATAAAGCAAGATTGAATATAGTTTTATAGCAACTCTCTTGAAATTTTTATAGCTTAAAGAACACCATGAAGCATTTTGAATGTCCTCATGTATTTGATATCAACTTATTTTTGTTTTGCCGGTATAACAGACATAAAAGGCGTACAAGGTAAACTTTTAAGGACATTAAGTGTAAATGGAGTGTTTTGATTATCTGATAGATAAACCAAAGCTATATGATTTGTGTATAAATGAACCATAGAATCAAAATTTGGCAAAGAAAACTATATATGAATTATACTCAACATAATATAGATGACCCTAATCAATATATTATATGAAGCAAAATCAGGCATTAATTTTGCCACACGACCTTAATTACTTTCAAATTAGCTCGGTGAGTTTACCAAATATACAGAATAGATCAGCAAGATTAACTGATATTAAATAAAATTCGCCTGAAAACTCCGGAAACCACAAAGTTTATATATTTTATGCAATAAAGTGAAGAGCTACGATGAAAGTGGTCACAAATGGATTTCTACAGCAAATTCTATCGAACCGCACAAAAGCATTAAATTATGCATCGCATTAGTACATTCACAAATTCTTCAAAGCATCGGGTATATGTTCGTATATATGTACATTCTTCGGTACGTTATTGCTCATTTATAAATATATATGTACATATATATCTACATGCATTTTATTTGCAGCTACAAAATCAGTAACTGGAGCCGTTGGCAATGCAAGCATACTTTAGATCGCAGGCGAATACTTTATAAAATTTTCAGCCCTGAGACCATAGTAAAACTTTTCAATAAATAAAAATAAATGCTGTGAGTTGTGATGAAACTTAACCTAACAAAAACAACCGGAGTGGTAGTAGCAAATTCTCGGAAATCTTTGAGCAATGTCTATAAATGTATATTAGGATATTCGCCATATTCCGAGTTTTCAGACACCCTCAAAGACTACAGTGTTTGCTCTAAAAAACTATGTAACAAAAAAAGCTCTTTATTTTTAGTGCCTAAGTTACTTTACTTTTTTCATGTATATACTTGTATTAGAGGATTTTTTGATATTTTGCATTAAGCAAGCATATCTACAACTATATGAGAATATTCTAATACAAAAATTTCAGCTCTAAATCAGATCTTATTAATTTTTTCCGTACCAAATCATTCAAAAGTTACGATTGATCATAATTTTACATCAAAATACAAAGTATTCGTAAGTGTCTTAGATTTTTTGTGTTGCTCATACGGCACGGTGTATTGAATATGATAAAAAAATTTAACTGTGTGTAAGGCTTTATGAAAGAAATTAATAAAACCTTTAATTTGCATAAGATAATCATATTTTCAAAGTTATGGGTTTATTTAGATATATTAGAGATAAAGAATTTAATGCAAAAAACTCCATAATAAATATATGGAAAGCAATCTTATTTAGGCACTGCTTAAATTGAAAATAAAAAGCTTGTTTACGTTGGATAATTTTTTGAGGGCAAAATTTAAAACATCAGAGGCGTATGAAAATATCAACTTTGGAAATATTGAATACCCTAATGTATACGAAGGTATGGCATAGCGAAAATAAGTGAGGGCGTATTTTAAGTTTTAGTAGCTTAGAATATCTTAAGTTGCACATACTTTGCAATACAACACAGGCAGTCAAGATTGACCTCGTGCAGTCCTTAGGCAGCGGCAGCGACCTATGAAATAAATTCATCATAACAGCAAAGTTTAATAAGCCCATAATTGTATAAAGTCGAAATTGAGTTTGAGCTAAACGAAGAAAGGAAGCACAAGATAAATGAGAAATCGAAGCAAAGGAGGTATGCGCACAAGGCTGAAGGAAATGACGATGACGATTAGTAGCCATGCAGTGGATTAAATAACAAAAGCGCCACTATTTATCCAGTGGTTGGTTGTATTTATGGTGGAGTAAAGCGATAGGATGTGCATGTTACAAAATACCAAAAATAATTATGAAAATAATGATGATTTATGAGAATATTAATAATGTCTCAATGAAAATATAAAAAGTTTTAAGCTAGCAAAAACCAATTGAAAGTAAAATGTCGACCCATTTGACCGTTCTAATGATTTTGGTGGATATTTAGGTATTAAATTATTGTTCGAATTTGATTTTTTTTCAAAAAGAGTACCATAACGGGTCTCTCTGGACATGCTTGGTCGTGCGAATTCCGATCTAACATTTATGGAGAGCATTATAACTAATAGTGAAACATAGGTTTATGAATTTAACAAGCAAAGAAAATAACAATCATCGGAATGGAGAGAAGAAAATGAGCGGAAACCAAAAAACCACGCCAAAGCCGGTTAAAAAATCAAGGTGATGCTCATTGTTTTCTCCGGTAATCGTGGTTTGGTGTATCATGAATTTCTTCCCGATCGACAGACGGTCATAAATATTGAAGAATAAATAAATATTTTGCGTTTTATTTATAGCTCCCGAGTACTTTTTTGTCACAATGTATTTCCGATTGTTATCACTAAAATAATTAAATATACGCCATCGCCTTTAATGTCTCTTGGTGAACCAAAAATAACACTTGTTATTTATGATTTTTTTAATGTGCATAATCACTGGGAGAGCTATAATTGCCAAAATATAAGATATAGTTAAAGTAAATCCATTAACGTTATCCCTATTGGAAAACCCTGTGACTGTCCATTTTCGAAGTTCTTTTTAGGCCAGAAGCGCTTATTGAATCACTATCGAGGAGTGTCTCGTTCACGTTTGTTTACACTAAGTTCGTTGTCGTAATAGGCCCAGCTTTCAATACCAGTAACCGTACGTAGGAAGGAAATTCGGAACATGAGATTTTCTTTTGTATTACTTCGTGTGTCACCCATACATGTTTGTTTTGAATTCAGCCTCATATATAGTAAATGGTTCGAACGGTTTTTATACAATGTTTAGCTTCTGAGCAATCGGTTTTCTTTATTTGAACAATATCTCTGAAGATTGGCATGAACGTGGGGCATCCTAGGCATTCAAATTATCGAAACGGATGGTGGCTATAGCTCAGATCTATAAACACCTTTTCAGACACTTGGCTTGCGTTTTCGCCTCTATCGAAGAAATTTCGAAAACTTTTGGGTATTTTTTGTTGCTGGTATCCATTTTTGATACTGAGTCAAGCATACAAAAAAATGTCTGAAAAATTTTTTAGTACTGAGTCTCATATTTCTAATACCATAAAGCATAACCAATTCGTCTTATAGAATGCGGATTACAGATTGCTGATAATGGATTTATTTTTGCTACCTCTTATATTAAATTCAATTAGCAATTTGTTATCGAACCAAACTTACGCCAATATACTTGTATTTAAAACTTTGTAATAAAGCAAATAGTTGTTATGCATATAAGCAGTTAGCATTATCTTGAACATTCAATACGTTAATCATTATTAATTAAACCAAACCTTTTAAAATTTTTTTAGAAGAAAACTATTGGGAGAAAAGAGATAAATATTAATTAAACTACTTGGGTATAGTGCTCCAAGTGAAATAGAATTAAATATTTTCCTTATTTCCATTTTTTTTTTCTATAACAGTCAAAGCCATACAGAATGTTCATACATAGTAACCACAATAAAGATATTCATATAGAGGTTTTTCAATGAAATATAAAAGCACAACACGCGCACACCTGTGAGCACTTAAGCATTAAAAGGAATCATAAATCCGCTATTGCCTTTAGCTACTGAGCACAAAAATAGAAGAAAACGCAACAAACAGTACAAGGTAAATATTGAAATTGAAAATAAATCTCTTACAAATCGCATATAAATCTTACCGCCGTCTAGCCGACATAAAAACCGCTACGAAATAATAATAATAAATAAAAAATGTTGAAAGTTTACACAAAAAGAAGGAAAAAACGAAGAAATTGGATTTTTTCTGAAGATATTTTCAAGGTGAACTTGTAGGTATAAGAGTTAAACTAGACCACATACGTGGACATTTTAGTAACTTTGTTCATTAAGTTCTTAGGGAGAGCAATAAAATCAAAACATTTAATTTTAGGGAAATGTTAAATAATTTATAAACAGAGCGCACATATATTCCATTTCTGCCTGCCTAAGCTTACGGTAGCTAAGTTAGCATGGACTGTCTTTTCTACTAATTACAAATAACAACATGCTTTTAAGATCGAGTGCTATAGTTGGAATAATATCTGCTTTAATCAAACAACTCGGTGGTTGTCAATAGAATAAAAACAAAAATTAAAACTTACTTTCACTATAACAATTTTTTTCATAAAATATTTGAGACGGAGACATGTAGTGTAAAACTGTACACAAGCTGTTTTTGGAAATTCCTATGTACGTTCATTTTCTCAAAATGCCAAAGCTTAAGGGAGGGTTTAGGGTTTCAAGGTAGAAAAAAATACTTTTTTCGAATTTATTTCTTAAATATGCATTGAGTAATTTTATTCGGACCTTTTGTACATTATTGAGTATGCTTTTGACAGTATAGGGTAAGTTTTTTAATGCAGAAATATTGAAGCATAAGCTGGTAACAGAGCTTCCTCCAGAACGTCTTGAAAAAAAATACAATTCAATAATGTACAAAAGGTCCGAATAAAATAACTCAATCCATATTTAAGAAATAAATTCTCAAAACAAGTTTAAAGCATTTTACCGAGAGACCGCATAAAATTAGATTATTTTAATTCATCTTTCAGATTTTACTTGAAATAATCTTCTTTAGGCGGAATCAGTGTATCTAATTGTGGGCTTGAGGTTGCTCATACGCCAGCGCTCACGATTGATTGTTAATGCACATTCTTACGTTGTGTTTCTTTATATTCATATAATTTTGTATAAAAATTCGTTTGGTAATAAGAGTAAGAGCTTCAGCATACTGCACGAGCCGACAAAAAAAATTTAAAAACTGTGGCAACCCTGAGTGTAGAAAAAAACAGATAAAAAAGCAATAAGAGAAGCGAAGCTGGATTGAGATTTGGTTTCGATATAAATTGTGTTTCAAGTATTTTCTTTGTATATACATTCATATATTTACCTTTTCCTAAATATAAGGATATTTTAAAAGTATTCTTCAAAAATTTTTTTATTGCATTTTTTTCCTAAAAATATGCTCATACGAGTAGCAGAGTTTTAGTCGCACAACTAATTAATATTCACATATGTTTGGTAAAGTTCGCAAAATTTCAGCACAAATTTTTTGCTACTTTGTTATTATCGCGTTACCGCACGTTGAAATAGTTCAACCATGCGCTCAGGTGACTGAAAGAATTTCGCAATTATAAAAATTTATGCAAAAAGTTATAAACTAGGAATAAAGCTGCGAATTTCTGGATGTGACTATTTAGCACACGCCAAAATAAACTTCTGACACCAAGCGACGCATATAAGATTTGTTTAGTTTTCCACACGAAATTTCGCGTTTAATTTTACAGTGGAATTAATATTTTTTTGAAACTTTTTCTAGGCAAACTGTCGCTCAAAATGCATTCTCTTTAACTTTTCTCATATTCCAACTTTTTGTTTTCATTTAATTCATGGAAAATAATAGCAAGCACACGAAAGTAGCATCGTTCATTCTTGTGAGCTACAACATACAAGTATATGTATGTATGTATGCTCTGGCCATCATCAGCAATTATTTGGTAAATGTTAAAGAATAGCAAAAAGTTTGTTTAATTGAGTGCATTAAAAATTTCAACTTGACTCTGTTAATAAGATAGTAATTATAAATAAATATAGCATAATAACTTTAAAATAAACTTGGGTTGATTGAAAGTCTTACGCAATATTTACAAATATGAATATATAACTTGTGTTTATTTAACACAACGTCAGAATGTGCATTAAAAGTCTGAGTGTACGCGATGGCGTATGAGTAACCTCATATGCGTATACAGTATGGTTACAAAGATGCAACAAAAGACGCCGGTCAAGTTTAAAGATTTCTTTGTCTCTTTAGTGTTATATAAATAAATTTTGTGCTGATATTTAACAAGATCAAACTTTTGTTAGTGTGATTGGGAAAATGCTTTTATGTGAAAAACGAAATCGAAATTAATCATCTAGTGAAAAGCAACAAAAAAAAACTAAAAACCTTTAATATCGGCTAATGCATTACATATATGAACGATATGTACTCGCATAAATCTTTAATCCTTATCTAGATTTAAAGCGGAGGCAGCTGTATATTGTAGTGATCCGTCCTGAAACCCTTGAAAAATTCCATGTAGATTTCGAGTCAAATATCGAAATTTTCTATACAAAAGCTTGATTTGATGAAGTGGTGCACTCTGAATAATATTCTCAGAGATATTCGCAATGCCTTTACAATAGACCAACCCAATCTTTGTTAAGATATCTCGTCAAATAAAAAAACAGTTTTTCATATAAGGATTTGATGATTTCTCGTTCAATTTTTATGGCATATCCTCAGTTCGGGATCGGTAATTTAGACAAGTGAGCACCTTTTTGGGTAGAAAAAGACGGTTTGCACAGATCTATATCTAAAAAAGTGAAGGTATACTTCGCTAATATACAGACAGACAGACACGTTGGTTCTGGCTAAATCGACTCAACTCATCACGCTGTTAATTAACACACACCTGATATAATATATAGAGCTTGCGACACTAGCTTTTAGGAGTTGCGACCTTCGTGCCAAACTTTACATAAGTAGGTGGTACAGTGTACAATAATACTGTGGGAGTCTGATAAAATTTGGTTATGGGTGACAAAGCGTCTATCAATAGGGGTGACGTGGTTTTGACAGCTCGTGGTGGTCATCTTTGTTTACGGATTTGTGTATTCAGGAAGTGGTGCCATTTGGTATAATGGATTCGTCAACAAACAAATATTCGCTATGGTGGTGATAAAAAATCTCATGTGGTTCAGGAAACGCAATTGCATCGACCAAAATGAACCATTTGAAGCGGATGGTGGCATCATCAGACCTTATTTCTTTCTAAATGAGGCAGGATGCACAATGCTGACCAAGTTAATTTTTTGCGAACTCTATCGATTTTGACGCAGACGAACTCTATTTTCAACAAGACGATGCGCAGTTTCATGTTCCGCGTTTAATCACGAACGCATTGCAGCAAAGTTCGGTGACTCGTTAATTTCAAGAAATGGTCCAGTCAAATGTCTGTAAGTAACATGCAATTTTACCCTCTACATTATGATCCTAACTTAATTTACCAGGCATCGCGTATTTCGGTCAAGTCTTTGATAGCAGCTAGCTTTCCTCCCACTTAAGCTTGACGTGTCCATTTAAAAGTTCATTCATTAGCTGACTTTTTACTCAGTATTAGTCACAAAGCGCTAAAAGTGTTTATTATTGTATGAAAAGTGACCACCAGACTGCTGCAAACGATTGACATATTGACGTGCTGGAAACTTTTCAATTATTAATATATGTATCATAAGTACTATTCTAGCTGATTGTACTCAGTGCGTGCACTTAACTTCGATTAGCCCAAATGTCGAAACTGTGTATACTAAAGTCAACGCTATTTGAGGTAACATACATACACGCCAAAGCAATTTCATTGCTATATTTAATACATGCTTATACACACAAGAGGAATTCAATGATTTTCAAGTTACTAAGCGCCGATAATTACGGTCATTCAGTAATACTGATTCCTGCATAATCATGAATGTGCAAACGAATTCATGCTACTAGGCCAAAGTACGAGTAAACCTGGTGTTAATTAGTAAACACAATCGCTACAATTGCCACAATTGTGTTGTGCTAATTAGAAATTTGTAGGTCTAACAATTTTGAAATAAATTAATTGCAAACTTAGAATAGCTTGGCTTTTTGTAGAGAATAGGAGGCAGTTATTTATTACTAAATAAGTGACGGAAAGTACTTACACATTCTTTTTTCCAGTAAGGCTACAAGTTATAACTTTGTAATTTGAAGTAATGAAAAAGTTTTAATGATATGCATATTTAAAAGTGTTTTCTAATCACACTGGTTTTAAAGTGTTTTAAGATTATATAGACGTTATTATCAATAACAATCAATATTTGGAAAATTTTGTAGTGTAGTTAACAAAGACCACGAAGCTTTTAATAATCAGTATCATGCATTGTCTATACGACGATAGTGGCAGCAGCAAAGTAAAGAAAATCGAAACCCCATGGAAGGAGCCACCAGGGTGAAAACTGCAGAAGTCATGTGCAAAACGGTAGACCGGAATTATACAAAATTCTTATTCCCGCTCGATAGAAGAGACATTATGGGAATACTAACTGATCACTGTCTGGTGGCGACACACGCCCGCAGGACGGGACTGCCAGATCGAGTGGCTGCAGGAAATGACTAGAGCAGGGCACCAGGGAAACATGAATCATGTCTTGTGCACTTGTCTCGCTTTGGCAAGACTATGCTGTAAGCATCTGAGGACCCCACGGTACGATACATTGGGGGAGGTATCGATAATGGGGTCCCAGAGTCTGTTCAAATTCACGTCAAGCGCAGGCATTCTAAAGGATGACTACTCTTCTTTGAACTAGCAACTGAACTTCATCTGGTATCGCAAAGGACCAAAATTGATCTATGCGATTAACGTAACCTATAATAGTTTTATGTTTATAGCAAAATTTATTATTACTACGGACTTCAATTATTCTCTTACATACCCTTTACATTGGTATAAAATAAGCTTCCTACTTTCTTTTAATTTTTTCCACTGAAAGCACGAGAAAAAAAACACCTTCAAATTGACTACCAGTTAAGTGTTACATGTACAAATAGTCGATAACTACTCGCAATACATTCGTATATGGAAAGCAATGTGAAATCAAAAGTGCAAGCGTACCATCGGTAAAACGTTCATATGTAGCTCTGGTGAGAAAATATTTTGTGCGTCATTGATTTCTGTTGCATTTTCGAATTTTCGAGTAGTCAATACAGCAGCGCATCATCACAGCTTGTTTCCCGGCTACTGATTATTGAATATTCGCTCATTAAACCCATCAACTCCTACCACTTCAGTAGAAAGTGCTTACTTAAATGAGCATCAATGATTTTGAATTTTCCTCTTTTGACATATTCCTCTGGGAAATATTCTGTTTTCATTTTTCCGCGGAAGAATACTAAATTTGATGCTGATGATGATTACAGCATAAATGCGAGAAGAATGTTTGGGTTTACTGAGGTCACTATAAGCAATTGGTACTTTAAAACATGAAGTAAAAATGAAATTCCGTAGTATTTGTGGATATTGGCATAATGAGGGAACATATAAAAACAGAATGGGTAAGAGATAGTTTTATAAACTATATATAAATTTGGTGGGTTTGTGAAGTGTAACAGTTTTACTAGTATTAATGAACTGAAGAAAACTATGTAAAACGATGAGATTATAGGATACACATTATTCAAATATTCAGGTGTATTTGTTTATTTAATTTAATTTTTAGTAGAAGTTCACAAATTTTTTTTAGCGAAAAAAAAAAATTGAATCCTTAAATTAATGTTATTGACACTCACAAAAAAAAATAATTTTTAACGCTGCCTATTATATAAAGTCGACATTTAAATGTAATTACATTTTTATGTAAGAAATTGATTTTTTAAATAAATAAGAAAAAGAGTTTTTTACCTTATTTAGTATATTATACAGCCCTCAGCAAAGTGTGTTAAATAATTAAGTAACGCATTGACCGTGTTATTTAATTTCCGGTGAACTTGTTAGCTTTAAATCTCTTTGCAATACAGTTTGGTCAGGAAAATCGGTTGCAAATGAAATTACCAAACAAGTAAGAAAAGGCGAAGTTCGGGTGCAACCGAAAATTTTATACTCTTGCCATTTGCAAGAATCAAAGTCAGGGAAGCCTTAAAGAGTAAAACATCAAACAGCTGATCGGAATATATGCAATTTTATACATATGTATGTACATATACTATATCTAACTCATACACTGACAGACACATAAGGATTGCTAGAAAAACGAAAATCATTATATGTAGTATGTGGGAGTTGGGGTAGTAACGACCCGATTTTATTTTTTTTTCGCAAGACAAATACTATTAACATGCCACACACTACTAAAAAACCAATCATAAGAATAAAGTTAGCCGGATCTTCGAAAATCCTTATATAACTTATATGGTGGCTAGATCAAGTTTTCGCCCAATTATGTCTGTTTTGTGCACAACGATACACTGTTAAGAATAAAACACGCTCTATAATTTTCTTTGAGATAACTCAAATACGATATATGCTGTATAACGTCACCCGAAAGTTCGCAAACATTTACAGTGTGTAGTCAAAAAAGTCCTTTCGTATTTCTAATCGGATTTAATCCATTTTTACACTACTGGTAGAAGCTCTTATAATAGTATTATAATTTACTCTTAGAAAATTTGGTTGTTATAGGTTTAGTAGTGTAGCTTAGATATGTACACTAAACATATGAGGTTGGAGCCACGCCCACTTTTTTCAAAAATTTTTGCTCACAGGTGCCCTTTGATACTGTCCTCTGTCCCAAATTACAGTTTTTTACCTTAATTTAGTGCTTAATTATAGCACTTTATAGGTTTTCGGATAATGGCGACTTGTGGGCGTGGCAGTAGTCAGACATTCACCCGTATTTCAACTCATCTCGTCATCCTGATCATTATTTATTTATATATAACCCCATATCTATCTAGATTAGTTTTAGGTGATACATACAACCGTTAGGTAAATAAAACTATTATACTCTGTACTAACGTGTTGCAAGAGTATAAAAAGAGAATTTGTACATATGCGCGTGCACTTCATATGTGAATTGAAAAAGAGAAATTTGATATCCCAAATGCATACACGTAAAAAGATAATTTTTTTTAAATAGTAATTATTGAATGTACATCATTAATAAATTTGTGATAAAAGAATGGAAAATGATTGAACATTTACTTTTTATAACATCTAGTCGTAAGCATGTGTTTGAAGAGATTATTTGTGAAATATTTCTGTAGGAGGGATAATGAAACTAATAAGGGATATCAGAATATCTGAACCAATATTAGATACTGTAAGAACAGTTGGGTCATGAAATTCAATATATAGATCCTTAAATTTTAATAGTGCTTTATATGGAAATTGATAAAAAAAATGGATTTGAATATTTGGAAAGCATATTCGGTGGTATACTAATATTCAGCTCATCCAGACTTAAGCTGTAAAGTATATATATAAATGATCAGTATGTTGAGCTGAGTCGATTTAGCCATGTCCGTCTGTCTGTCTGTCCGTCTGTCTGTATATATACGAACTAGTACCTCAGTTTTTAAGAGATTGTTTTGAAATTTTGCAAACGTTATTTTCTCTTCAAGAAGCTACTAATTTGTCGCAATTGCCGATATCGGACCACTATAACATATAGTTGTCATACAAATTGAACGATCGAAATCAAGTTCTTGTATGGAAAACTTTCACATTTGCCAATGTATCTTCACAAAAATTGGCACAGGTTTTTTTCCTATAATAATTTAATATAGGAAAAAATATGACATGGATTACTACTTAAGGTAATAATATAATCTCCGAAAAAATTGTTCAGATGCTATGTATCTTCCATACAAACTGAACACATAGTTACTAAAAGAAATGCTCCTGTGAAGGGTATATTAACTTCGGTGCAACCGAAGTTAACGTTTTTATTGAACTCTTCTTTAACAACAAATGTCCCCTATGATTAAGGAATTGTTTTATTAAGAACTATTCTGTTTTGGGTGAGCTACTGTATTTCTGACTGAATATCGATATCTTATCATAGACAACCACATTTTTTAACTGTTTAAATTTAGTGACTTAATCCTTACTTTTATTTTACCACACATGTGCAATTTATAAGGGATTAATTAAAATTTCTAAAAAAAGTTCTGAATTTAAAGAAAAATAAACATGTCATAGGGCTTAATTGCAGTTTTCAAGTTTGCAGTAGCATTCACAACTTTGAAAGCTCATGAATTTATGTAAGCCAACACACGTGAAGGCCTTTGCATGTAAACGCAAATAACAATTTACTGTCATTTAAATTCGGTTCATTATGTTCAATGAAATATTAAATTAATAGATAAAGCGCATGTAATACGATCACTGGTATTAACAGAAGAATATAAAATATCTTGGCCGTTGTTCTTTTTGTTCTTTTAAAGTCAATTTGCTTTTACTGGTGTTTCATTTTACTGAAGTTGCGTTTTTGTCCTTAAAAAAGTATTTTTAATTTAAGTCGTGATAATGATTGCCGCTATTATAAAACACAATTTTTGATCTTTTATATTAATAACATGAACCTGCAACTTGAAAATAAAAAAACTTTTATTCTAATACAAAATTTTGCAATCTAAAAGAAAAGGTCTGATTTTTTTTCTAAAAAGATAGTTCTTTCAAAGTATTCATAAAGTACAACACGTCGTATAAGTAAAATCTTAATCAAACTGAAATCAAAGCGCGTGAAATTAGAAGGTTTTTATAAATCGTTGGTGCTACTTAAAACGTCAGTGACCATATCGCGTTATATAGCGTGAATAAGGGATTTCATATGGACTTCAACAGTAAAGGCCAAAATCACTACATATTAAGGAGGAAACAATTTTCACACATAACGATGTAATTCCGTTATGCCATTGCAAAAAAATCATTAGGTTACAAGTGAAATCGTAGTATTGCTAGCTGCAGTCCAAGCTTTGATTTGGCGCTTGTTCCTTAGTAATTCCCTGCGTGACCACCTACACATCGATTGAGTTTGCCAAACCGAATTGCGCTTTGGCTGCAGTTATGCCAATTCGTCGTTATGTCAACGCTATTGAATGCGCAATCAACGATCAGGCACCAAAAATGTTGTATATCCTTGTGTGTATGTTACGCGCAGAGCTCTATCTCTATCTTTTGGCGTACAATATTGCAGAGCTAAGCTTCTTTAAGCTTGTTGTGTGGCTTTATTTTTTGTTTTGTTTGGCTTGAATAAAAAACTACGGTTGTGACTTCCCGAACTGTTGAAATAATTGGTCTCATAGTAATTTATAGCATCTTCTCAATATTTAATATTCCGTTAGTATATGAGTATCAACAGAATTCAGTTCTTTTGTGCTTCGTTATTCATTAATGTACAAATTTCCTTAATCTCTAAAGCTTTACTAAGCAAATTTATTCATGTCAAATCTTTTTGATATACCCTCCAAAAGTGTAAAAATGGATGAAATGGGGTATAACTACGTCTTTTTCCCATATAATGGTTATGTTGAAAAATACAAAAAGTGCATTATCTCAATTAATAAATGTCCAAGGGCATACAAAATGATATTAAAGGGGCTGCTATCAAAATTTGATTGGTGATTTGGGTGAAAACCAAAATCTCAGGAACTGCTATTCAATTTCAACCAAATTCGGCAGGTAACACTAACCTGACCATTCAATATTGTGAAGTGGAAATTGATATATAATCTGTATCAGGATAAAACTTTACCCGAATAGTGCGATTAAAGTAGGCCACCTTATAATCAAAAATTGTAGAAATCGTAACACAATTGTTCAAGCCCCGGGATATCGAACATTTTATTGAAAGTATCGGTCAATCTGTGAGATATACTATATTATAGAAATTCGGATGAATCTTGTTCTGATAATACTGTACCCTTGCTTCGGAACTGGATAAAATCAGAACAATACTTTCCTAAGTCCCATATACCTAATATAAGGTGTTCGACCGAGTGATTTTATGCCGTATACACCAATCTTCAACGAATATATGTATGTATAATATATACATAATACAACATCTCTGTACAATATGAGGATATCAAACTTATGGTTGCATTTATACCGTGTATATCGGTCAATTTGTAAGATTTTTTTGTCAAAATTACGTGAACGTATAATATTGGATATATCATAGGAGATATAATAATTTTTTGGTAAAGGAAAAAAACAGCATAGAAACAATTAAAGTAATCATTCCAGATGGGTTGAGTTTATATCCCATATGTATGTACATCTATTTTTATACGTTTTAATGAGCCGTAATGCGTCTACGACCTATAACAGAAGATAATAAAATACCTTAAATGATTGTCACCCTTTTACCTTCCATTGAATAACGAATGTTGAACTTTTTTGCAACATTTTCAAAAATAAATACTTAAAAAATTATTTAAAATTTTGGTTTTTTGGAATTCAGTGGTAGAAACAACAATATATTTACAACATTCTAAGCGTTCAAATCGTTGTTCAACGGCATATGTTTGGCTTAATAGACTTAAATATATGTTTCCGTGCGTCCGCATTGTGATGCTCGGCGATGAATTTTATTTCAGTCGTCAATCAAATACATTTCATATGCAAATTTCCTACAACACTCGCGCGGCCTACTCCCTCTGAACCAAATTGCGTCATTTACTAATATATATATGTATTTTAATGCCCAGTTTGCAATTGATTGATTTCACACAATATTAAATGGTTGAGTGAGCAACGAGTGGAGTTTATATAGTACAAGTATGTACCCTGCGCATTCTCTGATTTACTAATAACACAAATCGGTCAACCATATTTTACACATAATGTACCAATGTAAATGTATGTATGTATGTGGACCACTAAATATGTTTTTTATATTTTTTGGGGCAATTGGAATGCTAACTAAATATTTTGTGAATTTATAAATATCATTTTCCATATTTTTCGATTTCTACTATTGGGTTTATTTAACACGTTGAATTATTTTTGTTGAATTTTGTGGTAATTGGAGAGATTGAAATGAAATATTTATAAGTATAAAAAGCTTAAATAAGTAGATAAAATTCCACGGTATTAATAATTGAACTAAGTTCCCAGTAAATAAAAAGTCTAAATGAATCCAATGGAGTGTTAGTATATAAGAAAATACGTTCACATCGGTTCGATTTGAGTTATATGTAACATCTTTCACAAATGAACATAACACTTTTCATACAAGAACTTTATTATGACAGGTCAGTTTGCATGACATGGACCATAGTGGTCTGATAGCAGCGGTGAGATAAAGGCATATGTAAATTGTGTCAAAAAAGTACACGAGAAATTGTAATATAAATTCCTCGGGTAAATGTTATTTCAAATTACTTAACTTTTTTGAACAGTAGGACTGTCCTTAATAACTATGCCAAATATGAGAGCGATCTATCAAACAAAGTTGTTTAAAAACAACTGCTTATGTCGGTACACCTCAGCAGTATTTTGTGTATATGTGACCTGGTCTACGAAAAGGGAGCTAACGTGCGAAAACTAGTTTTCTGGGAAAAGCTGTTAAAAATAATCTTCAGTTTCTCGTTATCTCATTAATTGTTCTCCTTTTTTTGACACCTAAGCCCCCTTTCCGTAGACCAGGTCACATATGTATAACGAAATTTTGTGTGCAGAATCGTTGCGAATGTTGAAAAAGGCTTACGGTTATTCAGTTTTATCAAATACAAAGCTTTTAAAGACAGTCGAGATATCGAAAATATAATACAGTGAAGGATACGGTGCTTGAAAATCAGGACCGACATCTCTCGAGAGTCTGTTCGAGTCCGTTCGAACTATTTTGGTGTATATTTTGGGTATAAAACGCGCAAGTTCTTGCTCGACTCGTCCCGATAAAGCTGAATTTTTTTTTAAAGAGTACAGTAGCAGGTCTCTTTGAACCTGAACTTGCTTGATCAAGCGAATTCCGATTCCGCAAAGGTTGACATGGGCTTTTGAATTTAACATGCAAATAATTTCATAATCATCAATTTGGAGGGAAAAAATGAGCCGAGACCAAAAAATCACGCCAAAGCCGCTCAAACCAAACAAAGAATTCTGACCGAATTTAAAGCCGAAAACGCAATGAATACCATCGATGTACCACAACATTCATAAGATTTGGCTCCGTGTTATTTTTTCTTGTTCTCCAAACTGAAATTGCGGCTCCGCGGAATCTGTCCTCAGTCGATAGAAGAGATAAAACGAAATTCGCTGGAAAAGCTGAGGCCGTCCCAAAAAGTTCTTTTGAAAAGTGGAGGACTGGAAAAATCGTTGGCATAAGTGTGTTACATCGGTTGGGAAGTACTTTGAAGACGACAAAATAAATATTTATGAATAACTAGATATTTTGCCTTTTATTTACGATTTCCGAGTACTTTTTTGTATGTATATATGTATATTTTATAGGATTTCCGATATTTCCTTATGGGTATTATAAGCTTTGTACATATGTATAATAAAGTTTGAAAATCATAATCGATATCGATACAAAAATTAAAAATATTCAACAAATAAATTCTGGGTGCAATACTTATAAAACTTAATGCAATTAAATCTTTATCGATTACAATCAAAGAATATGGAATAATACTTAGTGGCAATAACTAACCAATTATTAACTCGATAATTTTAATTAAATGATTTATAAGCAATTGCAGCAATAAAACCAAATGAGCTAAATTAAATTAATGTGATGTCATTTAGAAATTAGAAATATATACATAAGTAGAAGCAATAAAATAATAAAGTAGTCATTACTTAAATGTTATAAGCAACATTAAATTCCGATTGTAGTTCAACATTTACCGCTGCTTTCAGAGGCACTGTCCTACCAAGTGACACTTACAGCAGCCCAAACAGCCAGACAATTGTCAAAAGCACTTTTAATGGAAATTATGTTTAATCCCTTTCCTCACGCTCCAATTTCATGTTCATACTTTTCTTTTTCATATCATTTTAACCAATGGAATTCATAAAGACTTTAGTTATGTTGCTCAACTCGAAAAGCTGGCAGGCAGTCAAGCCTTTATGTGGCACATAAAGCGCACAGTTGTAGTTTGTTTAAAAGCATAATGGCTGCTTCCGTCAAGAGAAGGCACCAGTTTTTGCATGGAGTGTTGCAAAATATGACTGTAAGGAAAGCAACAGTTGTGACAACAGTGGCATGAAATGCGCAATAGCACGCAACAAAGTGCCGTAAGCACATGCACAGATAGAAGTTTACATAAGCACCCATTAGACAATAAATTACGTAAGAAATTATAAAAATTAGCTCTTAGTAACTCTACTCTTGTACACTTTAAGTCTGGAACCAGAGAGCCCATCATTATTCTAATACCCTTGGACCCTGAAAAGGGGGATTATTTAATCAGAGAATCTAAACAATCTTGAAGCCAACATGTGGCTTTATTTTTTTATTATTGCCTCAGTTTTGGTATGTTCGTGAGAATAATATTTCTCAAAAATGGCTCGGACACCTTATTTAATATTTATAAATATTATTGTTTGCTAGCTGGGTTCAAGTGAAAACCTTAAATTCTTAGCATTTAGATGGTTCTTTCTTTTCATATTGCAGCAGTCACTGCATGCGAATGAAGTGATTTATGTGCTCTGAATTTTATTGAAACCAACGTGTGGTTTTCTTTTCACATTCCATTCGCCGGCTAGAACATTTTATTATTTTTCAGTTCGTCCACGTTTGTGTTTCATGATAAATGCGAAAGGTATTCCATATCTGTTTCGAAAAAATTCTTCAATGTATATAAGAGAGAAAAAATACATACAGTCTATATGCTAAAGCGTTGTCGTAACATGATCGGAGCGGAAATATGAAAGTGCAGCACAATGACAAAGGTGTAACGCAGTGAGAGTACATTGTACATATATATTGTTGGAAAAAATGTTGTTTATGTTTTATAGTATCATTTCAATATAGAACTACTGCACTTCAAAGGATAAAGTAACTGTGGTATTCAAATATGGCCAGTATGCCGGTGCAAGCGTTTTGAATGGCCTCTACGACTGCACAATGTTTTCCTTTTATAGGCAAGTGCATTTCTCCGAAAAGGAGGAAGTCGCACGCTGCCATATCAGGTGAATACGGGGAGTGGCTAATGGTTAAAATGTGTCCTTCGATTGGATTTTGAGCAATTTTTGGTTTTCAGTCAATTTGTGGGGAACAAACCGTGCACAAACCTTTCGTAAGCCCCTATGTTTGGTCAATCGATGTTTCCATTTTCTTGAATTTTAATGACGATTTCCGCTGATTTTTGATAAACTTACGTACAGTTTCGATGGAATTACCGGTTATCACGGATTTTGATTGGCCCACATGTTGATCATCATTTATATCTTCACGACCACTTTGAAAACGTGAAACCATATTGCATGACACCACGCACCAAATAACACAAACATACAGACACTTAAAACGCAATAACTTCACTTCCAATTAACGAAATGTCATGGAATTCTCACTGGACAATCGATAAAGATAGCAGATTCTAACGCACCAGTTGGCATATAGATGCCGTCACAGGCGCTAGTCCTGTTCAAAAAGTCCTATTTACTTTGGAATGTACCTTGCATTTGTAATGTATTCCAGAAAGTTCAACCAGTAGCTTGCGGTAGTGCTAGTTCATATAAAATTATTTTTATAATACAAAAAAATTGAACAAATACGCTTTCAACGAAAAAGTTTCTCATCCAAATAAATGTGGCAAACAAAAATGGCAACCAAATCAATGTTAAAGCAGCATGCATTAACATTTAAAGAGAATCGCTGTGGATAATAAAAAAGTTAAATAAGCAGAACCTAAGAAACAGCAGGAAAAGTGCTTCAAGCCGTTTAACGCTTGTGCGGCACACCTGTTGTTTATAAGCCTGAGCGCTGTAAAAGCGTGTGTAACACCAAGCCTGGCAGAGGTCGACAATGCCGGGGAAGCTCTACTGCAAGTAATGTTCCATTGTATAACTCATGTATAGAGCTGCTCATGTACATACATATAGTATATAGTATACAAACATGAAAACATAAGCAGTAGCTTGCTTTAAATATAGTTGTATCCAAAGCCTTTGATATTTCCGCCATTAACAATATTAATCATAACTAAACATTATTTAACGATGACGAGAGAGCTTACCAATGGTGTAGGCATGTGGTTGTTTTTTTTGAAAGCGATGTAGGTCGGTTGTCTGTTTGATTTTTTTGTTGACGTCCGATAACATCGAATTGTTTTTAACTTTGCGTTAAGAAAATAAATCTTCAACTTTAACGAAAGCATATTTTAGTAGAAAAAATTTCGCTGTATAGAATTTATTATTTTTGATCTTTCATTAAAAAAGCGTTTATGCAGTAAAAGTTATACATCAAATCTAATGAGGAAGTGCCTTATAAACTTTGTGTCTCATACGACGTGGCACCTTGAAATATTGATATGTAGTATAAGGTAATCAAAAGTTAAGTGCGTTTGCATAATTACAGTAGTTCACAGTTTCGTTTCTTCCTGTGTGGGTTTAGGTATGTATTTACGGAACGTAAGCTACTCGCTAATATGCACGTTAAAATTATATTTTCTTTACGAGGCTATCATGTGCTTGAACGTTAATTATCGTAAGCTGCCAACAAAACTACAAACAATGTTATTTCGAGGAATTACCGTCGTAAAGGCCACAAATATCGAATAAAATTTCATAATTTAAAATAAAATTTTTAATCTTTGCATACGAGTAAATGTTAGCGTTTTGGATATGCAAAATAATCAATGTTAATATGTACTAATTGATAGCAATTTTGCATGCTTTATTGGCAAAAGTATATCACGGCAGTAACAATACCCCTCAGTAAAATATTGAAGTTTTTGCAGTTTTGTTCCTTATTCGAAAAGATTTATACTATTGGTCTACAACTTTGCTTCCGCCGTTTTCTCATAGATGTCTCTAGGGTCAAGCACTGGTCGATTAAATCGTTTTAATCGATCTTGGACATTTCTGTCAACATTAACCCAACAAAATATTTGTAACGATCTGTTTGCACCCCAAACTTATTCTCAACTGAAAATGTCGCTGTTTGAGCCGAATTCTCGACATTTGCTGGAAATTTTGCTTTTCTTTTTTAATTCCAAGAAAAGTGCGGCTGAGGACCCGTCCACGCTTTACTGAGGCTGACACATACAAATATAATACTATTACTCTACTATTACCATCTATATGATTTCTATTAGGTATTAAAAATATATAGAAATTTTGTAAAGCAACTTGTGTTAGTTTACAAAAAAAATGGATCATAAAGCATTTCGTGTGTTAATCAAGCATTGCTTTTTGAGCGAATAAGGGAAAACACTTTTGGACCGTTTTTATACAATAAAGCCTTAAATTTACAAAAAAACGGCGGAAGCAAAGTTGTAGACCTAAATCCAAAGCTTAGAAATTTTATTACTGTGGTCAAAATATAGTAAGTATTTTTAATTTAATTTTCGCGCTAAAACCCATTCGTCGAAATATTTTCTTTCTAAGTTGTATGACTGTCAGTGTCATCTGTACCAAATGTCATATAGAAATAATCATTAGTGTGGTGTTTAGTGTACGCTTGCTTTTCTAGAGTACATAACATGCATTCGGCAATTCTTACGATGAGTTAATTTATTTCACAATAAGTTCCATTAAATTGTGTGTGCGGCTTCAAATTTCTGGTGCCAAAAAGTTCAAAAGACCTTCGGTGATAATTGTTTGTCGCGAGCAAGTGCTTTTGATTGGTACAAATTACCCCTGATGGTCGAGAACATGTTGACGACGAACAACGTCCAGGATGGACATTAACATCAACTGATGATCTATACATCAATGAAATAAAAGAATTGGAGCTTGAGAATGACAATTTACAGTTAGAGATCTTATTGGCGTCGATGCAGTATCGAAGGGATCATTGGAAACCATTTTGAAAGATAATTTGGGTCCAAGAAAAGTAAAAGCACGATTCAGTAAATTTTTTTGAAAAAAGCATCTGGTTAACGTCTGTGAAACAATACTTTCCGACTACTAATATGTCATGAAACGTATTACTACTGGCGGTAAGTCTGTGATCTATGTTAAGGACCTAAAATCAGATGGACAGTCGGCCGAATATCGTGGCAAAGGTAAGCCGAGAACGAAATAATCAAAGCAAGTCAAAAGTCAGGATCACGTTGATAATTTCCTCGATTTACGAAGTGTGATGTACTTCAAATTCCTTCTGACCGGCCAAACTGTCAAATGCGCGAAGCTATTCATAAAAGCAAGCCAGAACTATGGGCCAACAACTCTTGGATTTTGCACCACGATAATTCACCGTCGGATACTGCATTACATAATTCTTCGGAAATCTCGCGCCAAAATTTCCAACCTATATCCCCACAACCACAATATTCGCCTGATATAGCTCGACATAGATATTGAAAAATAATTTAAAAATTTTGAAATTATGAAAGTTTTAATAGTTTTTGCTCATGGTATTATGTTTATAGATGATGTCTTTTTAAAATTGAACATGTTTGTTGTTACCAAAGAGCGGACTACAACAACATATTTAGACTTTTTATATCTAATAAATTATACAGTCCACACATATTAGATAAGGCAGAGAAAATACAAAATGTACATAAATAAACACATAAACATAAATGCATTTATATGCAACAGGCATACATTTATATGAGACACATATGCATTTATAAGCAATATGCATGCACTCGAGGAATAAAATAAAAACATATTTATTTAGGTTTGAGTAATTGATTACAAATGCACTTATGCACTTGAAAACAACCCAAACCATGCAGCATAAACTATATGATAACACACCAAAAACAAAAACAACCCTGGTGTGCAGTACATACCAACTTACACATATATTTAATTAGATACGTAAGATTTCAAAAATAGTATAAAAGACTTACAAATATCAAAATAAAATTAGAATGAAAGCTTTTTCAGCTCAAATAAGTCTTTATTTTTTCCCTACCAGCAGTAAAAGCTTAAAGATTCTTATTTGAGTTTAAAGTTTGATCATACAAATCAAACAGTTTGATATTAGAATTCAAACAATGTCTGAGAAAGGACACTTATACTTCTGTGAAGTGGTCAGAACCTTTTTTTCCTTTTCCATGAAGCTTGGTGGTTGGAAGTAGTCAATCAGGTGTACATTTTTTTTAATTAGTATTAAATATTATGCCGAAAACTAACAACAATAAATACACAAAAACATTTTTGATACGGGATTTGTATATAAAAATATGATGTGAATGTTAATGAACTTGGGCTCTTGCACATTTTTGTAATGAAAAGCTAAATATCATAAGGGAAAATGTGCAAAATAGCGAAGCCCAAAAATGTGCATGGTTAGTTTATGGTAACGTAAGTTGGATATTATCACTGCAGCTTAGACGCCAGTATTCCAATTTCCTTCCTAAATTTCGTTGGAAATTTTGCTTGATTTAAAACGGCTTTTCAATAGTCTGATTACCTTTAACGTGACTCAACATGAATAAGGAAATATTAGATGTATAATGGAAGGTATGCAGCCTTAAAGTTTCCATACGTTAAACGCCTTATGTGCTTACCATAAACCACACAACTATGTACATATATGCATATTCAAGCATATATCTTGTTCAAAAACCACATATACTGCAATAAGTTTAGCTAAACTCTTACAGTCGGTTATATGTGTGCTGATGGGTCTGGAATTTTAATAGTACTCCATTGGCACATTAGCAGCAGTAAAATATTCAAACATTCGAATATCTGTTAAACCACCCTCACGGGCACCATTTCACCTGTCGAATATGTTAAGCCACTGTTAACATGATTTTTGGTATGAGGGTTTTAGCCACAAGCCATTTCGCAGAAAATCAATATATCATCCTGAAGTTTTAAGGTACGTACGTGCTACGGATGCGTTATGTGGAGCAAATAAGCAATTTTTGAATTTTTGACAATATTTCAACAAATTCCTACCAAATATTCGAATTTATGTTTATTCTAAAGACATACCTATATTCTACAATTATTTCCTACTTTTGCTGGCTTAAGGCTATAATGATTGAAAAACTCTCACGCACATAGAAGCAAATGTGATTGTGAATTTGGGTAATTGATTTTGTGTGGCAATTTTCATTTAAATGTGGAACTTAATCAACACAATAGTTTTACAGTTTACGTTTTTGGCAAAAGATATGTATGTATTTTATGTATTTATCAGGCTGTTCGATAATTAAAAGTTGAGTTTTGCTTTCCGTGCCCCCATAGGGTCTAGTTTCTTCTCCTAAAAAATTATGCAATGTAAACAAGCTGTTTACTTTCAATTTAAAACTAAATATTTAAGGTTTAAGTTATACACCATGTACTAAGGATTCATACGGTACGCCATGTTGTATGAGTAACACCAAGTTTGTGGGACACTTATATGAATTGATGCGTATAACTTTTAAAGAAAAGCAAATTTGAAAGATGTTGTGTTACCATAGCTGCTTATTGCATAAAAGCAAAACTTGAAAATAAAGAGCTTGCTTGCTTTGCATAATTTGGTAGCGCAAACACTGAATACTCTGGGGAGTCAGAAAAAACATGATTTTTAATAAATATTATATAAATATTATATATGTAGTTTTTTAATATAGTATTTATATAAAGATTCAAATTTATAACTAAAACTATAGTGTCTACAAAAATAAAATAACTACATATACAGTCATGCCATATGAATTTAATTATTATTTACTGTAAGGGGGAAGAAACATTCGTTGGTTTATTGATTTCTGTGAATTTTTGATAACACTTAATTTTTAAATTTATTCAAAAAATTATTAATTGGATTGCTCTTAAGGTTTCCACAGCTACGATTTGTTCAGAAACCCTCAAAAAAAATAATATTTTAGCATTCTTGTTTTTTAGAATATTGCCTCCAGTTTGTGCCAAAAAAATATGTAAGTATTCTCGATTGAATTTTGACGTGAATACATACCTATGCAACACTCATCTCGTCTGCTATAAAAAAACTGCATCTTGCATTTTTTATTCATAATATTCAAAGGGAAAGCAAATTAAGCTTCGTCATAACTTAATATAAAAGAACGCCTTCGGTATGCAACACATTTGCATAAGAAGACAGGAAAGTGACGACGCGCTAAAATTGATAAATACGATAAAAACGGAATGAAGACTAAAAGCTACAAAGACAATTTTATGGTTGCCGTTGGTACACAGAAGCTGAATGAAATTTTTTATTCAAAAGCTTTGCGGAAAGAATAATGAGAATAATTTTAGGGCATCAAATTTGTTGTGATGCTTTGGCATCAAAAAAATAATAAACAATATCCTGATAAGCAATAATTCCGTATTCGTAAACAACAGACAAAGCAGTGTAAGTGAATTTGATCATAAAAATATGAATTGGATGAAAAATATATTTAATGTAATAATATGAGGTGGATTCAAAGGTAACATCTTTCATCAATAAGTACTTTTCTTTGGCCAAGAATCCCGAACAAGCAAGGGAGGTACGAGTATGATCCCTTAACAAATACAAATCGCTTATCTCGTAAAAACACGTACACCCTTTGCACCTGCTACAAACAAAATAAGAAATGAATACAGGAACAAATTTTATACTTCAGGGGTACTAAGGACCCCACAGGAGAATGAGCAAAAAGATCAAGACGTTTTACTTTCATTAATCATTATTTATTAGAAAGCTAGATAATAATTACTGATATTTATTCTAGAATAAACAGTTATTAAACGAATGAAAGCCGTAGAAAGCTTAGTTATTCCTAAGAAAAAACTCGTATACTTTTATGTATTTATATTGAGGAGATGCATATCAAAATGTACTGATAAACATATATTTTAAAATAATATTAAAAGTGCTCAACAGCTTCTTTAGTGTCTGAATTTTCTCACAGATTCTGGGAATCATTGGAAAAGTTGTAAATTTCTGCACGATTTAATAACATTATACATACTTTAGTGCCTCCGCAACGAATTCGATTATCATTCTTAATATATAAAATTTTAATTTTAATTATAAATTGCCATTGACACAAAATATCGAGCTACAAATTGATGTTAACGACTATGCCTACATTTTCAATGACATTGATATATCAATAT
Organism: Bactrocera tryoni; assembly: GCF_016617805.1. NCBI lineage: Eukaryota > Metazoa > Arthropoda > Insecta > Diptera > Tephritidae > Bactrocera > Bactrocera tryoni. Next base: position 35,139,964 of record NC_052502.1, on the reverse strand, counting down.
GCTAACATACTAATATTATATTTAAAATAAAAAACTATATAAAGAACTAATGATTTGATTAATTAGTGTGGGGTATACGAATCGTCAAAATCGTTAGTCTCGTCAACCGTGGCTGTATTTATCATACATTACAAAGTATTTCGCATACCATATACATATGTATAAGTATATACTATACTTGTATAATACAATAATTTTTACTAAAATTTCCTTGGTCTTTATGGCATTAATATTTTACCATTCATTACAAAATATATTGCTCACTAATTCAGTTAAATCGCTACCATCAACAAAGTATCGTGGTCTCAACAACACGGAAAAATAAATAATGAAATAATCTAATTGAGTTATAAAAAAAACAACCAAAATCAGCTCATATAGCTATTTATGGCTGTCACGCCATCACTGCTTTGTGTGCCAGACCTTTTTGTGAAAATCATCTGATTTAAAAAAAAAATCAAGTTTATTCGTGTGCAGTATTGTTGCTTTTGAAAGACACTAATTGAATAAAATATTAAATAGCCTTGTATGAATCGGAAAATTCGTGTGTAAGGGAAACTCATATAATGGTTCGCTTAAGAACGGTATGTGTTACCTTATGAATCACAATAGGTATCAATCATTAAAAATAAAAGATTTCGGTTGGAGAAAAATGAAAGCCACAAAAGCCGCATAACTGATTTACAGTAGAAAAATTTGTTTATAAAAAAAAGCAGAACGCGTCGTAAAGAAAATTAAACTGCCAGACGAACTTATATATCGAACATTTCTGTCTTTTATACTAAAGAAACGCATGCTATGGGCAAGGTCTTTAATTAATCTTATGCAAATTTTATAAAACATTAAAAACTAAGGAAACGCTAAGTTCCTGTGGAGCTGAAATTTTTGTACTCTTATAACTTGCAAGCATCAAAGCCAGGGTTTACCTTAAGGTGTAAAACGTTAACCAGAGGATCGGAATCCCAGCAGTTATACAAGTATAAATAATATACTTGTATAACTCAAATACTAGCCGACATATTCCACATAAGGTTTGATAGAAAAACGAAAAAAATTATATATATATAGTATATGAGAGCTGGGGTAGTATCAACCCGATCTGATCTATTTTTGATAACTTTGCATCCTATTAACACGTCACATATTTGTATAAAAATGTTCCTCACTTTTATTAGGAAAAAAAAAGTCAGCCGGATATTCGAAAATCCTAATGTTGGTTATATGGGGGCTAAGTAAAGTTTTCGCTCAATTTTATGCATTTTAGGCACAAAGATAGACTGTTGTGAGTAAGACACGCTTTCTCATTTTCTTGGAGATAGCTCACATATTGGTCGATATATGCGATATCTGGGTCAAAAGTCAACTATAGGCACTGGAGGCTAAATATTAAGTACCTAGCGTTGGAATAGTTTTTGTTGGATTTGAAAATTGTTTAGTCGTAGAGTGGAATACTCTAAAGTTATTATTAGTGCAAATTTTTATTCTGTTATATTATTTTTTTTTTTGATTTCTGAATTGGAAAGTGAAAGAATCAAATGTAATTTACAAATTTGGTTTATGGGAAGTAGGCGTGGCTGTTGTCCGATTTCGTTAATTTTCGCATTGTGACATATGAATGCAAGGAGAATGCCACGTACAAAATTTGTCGGTCGGTCGCGGACCAAGACATGCTATTTTACCCATTATTATTGTAACTTTTGTGGTTTAGGAGAAATCTACACTAGATCTATTTGTAGGCATGGCCACACCCACTTTTTGGCCCACAGGTGCTCCTTGTTACTGTGATTTTTTGTGCCAAATTACAGTTCTATATCTTAATTTAGTTCTTAATTATGTGGGCGTGGTACTGGCCACAAAACAATAAAGAAATAATAAAAGCAGAAAATAATACGGAAAATGGCGAGCGAATATAAAAAAACTAGAGTTCAGAAATTTTAACAAACAGAACTTTCTATTTCACATTACTAATTTTATGTCTGAACTATTTGGTTTTTTAAACGTAAATTGTGAAAAAGTGCTATAAATCGATCAACCTTTACTCCAAATACTATTGTTTACATATGTTTACTTTACTGAATTGGTAAATTAGCCAAGGGAAGGAGCTGTAGATTAGCACCAGCAACCAACAAAAGATAAACCTTAATTTCAGTTTAGTTTCCATTAGTTACCGAACGTTGTAAGCGGATGCAGAAGTGCTTTGGCTGGGTAATTAACAAAAAATGGATTAAATATAACGATGGTAACTTGAATATGGTTCATATACTATGTAGAAGGCTTATTCCGTTATAAAATGGACTATTTTATAACAGTTTTCTTTTACTTCCGGTTTTTCAATTTACTAAACTTTTTTACAACTATACTGTTAATTTTATAGCCTACGAAATGTTTTGTCTGCCTAGGATTTGTGTGATTGCTCAGTTGAGTGAGTACGTTTGCAACAGTAGTGAGCATTTGAAATTTCAAATAAATCTGTTTGTGGTCTGTGGCGATTTACCAATTAGTTCGCTAAGTTAAACTAATCCAATAATCAGGTAAGTGTGTTGTAATTAAAGTGCAGAAGCAAATGTGAGCTTGAAATTAAATAAAATTGTATATGGTGCCTGTGTCTATAAAATTAGAAAAAATTTATATTACTAAGGTACTTGATGATACATTTCTGCAAAAATATTTTGCTTTGTAGTGTATTGGGATGGATTTTCTTTAAATTTACTGCTGACTAAATAGGCATATACGGTATAATTTTTAGCAGATCTTCTTTAGTGGTATAAAACCCTTTAACTGCTTGTTATGAAAGCTGGCGAAAAAATATTTGTTACATGTGTTAGTAAATTTCACAATTATGGCTCGGATTCATCAAATAGTGAAAAAAATTACGAGGAAAAAATATTTGATGTACTATATTATTATACACAAAAAAATTAATATCAGAAAGCGTAGTGTGATTACACCATCATTCAGGTAAACCCCTACCAAAGCAATATGGAAAATATGAAAATATTACTAGCAAATGAAAAATGCGCAACAGTGCAGTGAATTTTAGTTGAAAAATTTTTACGTACTATATACGCACATATGTATATACATATATATCTGCTACTATGCACAGTAGTGTTTGTATGACTATATATGTTGAATTTTCGTACTCAATAATGTGCTCGTGCATTATAATCCAAAAGACACAGCTCCTTTGCGAATATATTACAATGGACGATAATCAATTTCTGCAATCAAGTAAATTTTGCGGTATATCACACGCCTATATGCATATGTATATTTCCGAGCAACATCTAGATTTTGGGAATCTTCACATAAGGGAATGAATTCAAGTTATTACATCTATAAGAATAACTTATTGAGTTGATGAGATGAGTTGAATTCCATTTTTACGTTCGTCTCCATATACCTATGTTGAAAACTACTAAAAGTGCAATAGTTCACGAACTATATGCGGCCAAAACATTAAGTTTAATTAACACAAGATGGCATGAAAGACTTATTTCACTTTTAGGTCAAATTTCATATCTCAGGAACTAGTTGGCAAATTTCAACCAAACTAGGTACTTACCATTACTTTGCAACGGTAGGAAAATGGGCGAAATCGGACAAAAACCATGACTACTTTTCATATAATATACCACTTTATCATATAAAAATCAAGCACGAAGGAATTGGGAATAAAAATTGTGATACATTTTTGCACAAATACTGCATTTATATTATGCTATCTATATATAAAATTGATCACAAGTGGATCATAATTGTTCAAGCCTCCAGATACAGAATATGTGGACCTCAATGTCTTTGGCTTACTTTTTGCCAAAAATATTGGTTATTCTGTGAGATATGTTATTGAAATTTGGGTAAAGTTTTTTCCTGATAATAACGTACCAAGGTGTGAAAAAATGTATAAAATCGCAATAACACATTTCATGGTCTCCATATACGTAAATTAATGATATTTGAAGTTCCGGTCAGAGTATGTGTTATCTTCATAAAATTGTGGAAAACATTTTTCGGAGTCTACTAGAGTATACTTATTAAATAATATCGTCCCAAATTTTGAAGTTGATTCGAGTAATATTTTCGGAGATACAGCCATAAAAACTTAGTCAAAGCTCTAAGTTAATATTTTAAATATTTTTTTACTTTAGATTGTTCTGTAAGGAGTTGTCCTGTCAACGCGGGTGCATATATTTCCCAAGGGGTCCGAGGAGTTTCAATATTTTTTTTTTTTAAATTTCCGAATTTCTTTGATAATACTTCCATGTACCCATGTAACCCCGTAACGACTCAATATAAGTGATTTGAGACTATCTCGCTGAGTTTAAGCCGTTTTTGTTTTTTTGGTCAATTGTATGTAATATTTCAAAGGTTTCACAAAGAGAATGTGGCTTAGTGTTGAATATGAATAAATTCGGTCCAGACCTTGTTACTTTCTTTTCTTCATAATAAATATTACTCTTTCCCTGGCCCGATTTTTTTCATATGGCCAATTATATTAAATTTAGTCTCTTTGGTAGCCTTTATATCACGTATACCTCAAGATACTAAACATGATTGTAATCCTTATACCCCTTCGTCGAATAATGAATGCATAATAGTTATAAGCTCTTTTACTGTAAATGTGATGAAACGGTTTAACGGTTAAACGGCAAACTTTGTCATAATGGCACAGCAATATTTGCATTTCATTTGCAAATTTCTCAAGAGCAAAGAAGTTCGGAAACACGTTTATGCACTTTAGTAGACATGACAAGGCAACTACAAGTATTCTGATTGAAATTTGCAAACTTGCGAAAAGGGATTTGTTTATAAACAAATAGCATAATTAAAATAAAGAAACAAAAAACTATTAAAGAAAGTAAAAGAAAACTTTTCAGATGACATTAAAGCTGTAAAAAAAGCGCGTGTCACCTTTATGGTATTGAGGCAAATATTGAGTTAAAATTATATGTGAAAACAAAAAAACAAACAAGAAAAAACGTTAACGCTAACTTCGGCTGCACCGAAGCTAATATACCCTTCACAGGTGCATTTATTTTAGTAACTATTTGTTCAGTTTGTATGGAAGCTATACGCTATATTAATCCGATCTGAACAATCTTTTCGGAGACTACATTATTTCTATGAATAATAACACAGTACAACAGCTAATCTGGGGAGTGAGAAATTCCAAGTCAGGGTTATGGTACTAGGTCAGTATAGTAAAACCCTCAAAGGGTTTGGCGTTCGTATGTGTCAGTTTTTTTTTATGACCTTATATATTTTGATGTCGCTTCCACACAAACTGAATTATCGGAATTAAGTCCTTATTTCGAATCCTTTGCATTTGAGAGGGCACTTTAGTTTCAGAGCAACCGAAGGTTATCTTTTTTCTCGTTTTGGTAAAGTTAAGGCGGATTCGATAACAGAAGTAAAATATCTAACGAGTCACTAGCAAATGTGGCTGCGGGCGACTGTTTATTAAAAAAGTAGGCAAGTCAAACCTCAGCAAAGATAATTGAGAGGAAAGTTCTATTGTCGTGACCCGGAAATTGGAATATTGCAACTGTAGAGTCTTAGCAGTCTTATACATATACTATATCTTAAGCATTGGCTAAAACATGTGTATCTATTCAACTGTGAGCCAAAGCAAACATTCAATTTTACCTTCGACAAGATGTAAAAGTAATGAAGATTGACATCCTTCCGAGTGCAAATGACATCAGTTATGTACATATATATGTATTAGAAAAGGCAAAAAGGGACTAAGGCAGTCCGAAATATGGGAGCAAAGAGGCAAGAAGAAATATAAAGAAAATCGATAGTAAACTATGTAATCTGTAAACAATCAGCCAACAAATGACGGCCAGAACAATAACAAAGTTTTCTAGTAGCCAATGGCCCCCTTTAGAGTAGACTGATAGGAGGAAATTAAATATGGCTATTATATTTTCTAGTCAGTATCTACTTTTCTGTTTCTAAAGCAGAGACATGAATGACTCAAATAAATATAAATCCACTAATAAGGAGCCATGATCTGCCTGACGTTGCTATCCTTAACGAACGCTGCGTAGGAGTGACAGTCCAACGTCAGTAAGTAAAGGACACTGCTGGTTGTGTGGGAAACTGATGAGCAGTCAATGCGTCCTCAACAAGCCATCAGCCATTCATCAGTACCGCTCGTTTACATAAATCCTCATATTTTCATGCATCCATTTGTCTTGATTATATTTTCAGGTAAACGATATTTCGATTTTGGTCGATTTTGCCAAATGTGCAACCGAAGCAGCTGTTTACAACTTATTTGCTGTTTCAGCAGGTGGCTAGTGGAGTGGTGTGCACAGTTTTCACAATACCAAGGGAGTACTACCAAATATCTTATTGCGAGTAGATTTAATCGAAGACAATTGTCCATTCACCGATTTAACGAAAAAACAATTTTACATGAAAAGGGCGCAGAGCTAATTGCTTAAATTTTATTTTAAAGATAATAGTGTTCTGTCTGGAGAAATTTATTTTATGTTAGTGTTGTTTTTTTTCATAATATTTCTTTTTCTACTATTCTCCTTCTTGGTAATGTGATGAGATTTCCACATTAAATAATTTTGTAACTTTAACCGAAATAATTCTAATACACATCTCCATCACAATACTTTTCAAATGATTTGAAATCACACTTCCAAACTTACATAACATTTTTAAGTTTTAAGGAGTAGTTCGAAAAGATTATTGTTTTATAGCTTCTGTTGGTCTATCATTAGCACAACACTTGTCACACTTCATTCCTGGGATCATTATCATATATTTTCTATGTAATCACGGACACTATCGGAAAGTCCCACAAAAACCATAAACAAAAAAACAGATATGACTCGTAAATAGCAAAATTGCATATCAGGAACACGTTTTTTGTATTTGTTGTTTTACTAGAATTTTTTCCAATAACTTGGATACTGAAGTAGCAGTAGCAGAAATAGCCACTTCGGCATTTCCATGGCCTGCCGTGCGTATGATTAATCTAAATTTATGATATGGAATATAAGGCATGCTCATTTATTATAATGGCTAGGAAAGATTGAACGACTGCAAAATAGTCAAAATAAGATTTAGTCAAATTCAGTTCACCTAATTGGATTGTTGTTTGAAGAGTAGGCGAGTTTGGTTTTGTGGGCGTGAATAGAGTTTCATTCCGGAAATTTGCAATACCAACCTACAGGAAGTGAAATTTGACTTTTTGCGTTACTAATTTTATCACAAAGGTTGTACAAAATGTTAAGTAACTAGACAAAACTATTAAAATCAGTATGTTATGAGCATTTTGCCTTCTAACGAGCTTTAAAATTAGCTATTAATGAGTAAAAGTGGACAATGAACCACAAAATGTTTTGGTTAACATTATTTTAACCACAATAAATGTTGTATACACGTTTTTTACAAAATTGAAATATACACTAACCGGAAAAGGAAATAAATATTTACATAATAAGTGTCATTTTTAATTGCCATCCGGGATAAAAATTTATTTCGGCGTGTAGTGAGGATAAGATAATAGATTTTTAATAACACATACATATATCTATAGACTCTAATATTAAGCGTAAAATGTAAGCGAACAAGAGAGGCAGGAAAGCAAAATCTGCAATATTTCGCTTTCCCGTTACCTTTACTAATTTTGCAACAAGGAATTTATAAGTTAATTATGTGTGTAAGAATTATATTTGTTATTATTTTAATATGTTATTTACCGAAAATTACATATGTACACATTTTATGTATGTAAATATTTTTTTGTTGGCAACTCATAATATTTTAAAGTATTTATATACACGCACGCGTATGCATATGTATTTGTGAGTGAAATTTTAATCTCTTTGTTTTGTAGCCACAACCAATGGGATCCAAAATGGCTACCAACATATATACACAATTTATTATATATATTACATTATTATAATTATATTTATTACCTTATGGGCCGAGCTGCGTGAAAATTTTAAAATTTTAAAGTAGTAAGGCAGGTGCCAATTGAAATATTGTGTTTGTTTCCATTTTCTCAATAGACTCATTTTAGTTCTGATATCAAATAATTTTTTCAATATTGAAATTTTTTAAGATATAATATACATTATGCTTTCGAAAGTATGAGCATGGGAGTTCGAAATTCATTTAAATGACAGTTGACAATCCTCAAATCCTAGAGGTGGCGGGCAAACTGTCAGCTGAACAAAATAGATGTATGTATACCCCATATTAGCAGACTTACATACCAAAGCTAAAGGAATAAAAAATGCCTGATAATTGGGCACGTGCAGCTGTCACTGTAAATTAGCTTCATTGACGATAAAATAATATAAATTAAAAACAAAAAGGAGTACAGAACGGAATATAAAGACAGTCGCAAAACTAACTCACCAGTACAGCAAATGGAAGCAAAACAAAAACTCGACCGTTCAACAATTGCTGACGTCGACAAGTCAATGACAGAAGCAGCATAGCAATAAAACTCAAATAAAATGGAAATATGAAAGAATGAAGCGGTGACATAAAGCATTCGGTCAGTTAACGGTGTGATGATGAAAGACGTGTTGATATATTTGATGCTTAAAAAAGAAGTTTTAGTTAATGGTATGAACCATTCATAAAATTGGAAAAAAATACTCAAAAGGGAAAACCTAAAACGATACTAAAATTTTGCAAATGCTCATACCTATTTTCATCGGATAATTTATATATCACTTCTTAAGAAAATGTTATTCCTCTTATGAATTTAACTGAAAAAGACAAAATCAGAATACGAGTATTTATTCGATAAGCCCTATCTATAACTTAGCGTATTACACAATATTAATTATATCTCTTAATTTTCTGATTGTGATCACCTGAATTCGGAAATTTTGAAACCTATTTAATATTTTTTTACGTGCCAGATTCCATTTTTTTCATGAAAATACATATGTCCACTTAATTTTACTGGGCATTTACAATATACACAAACATTTAAATAATAGTCATTCGGAAGGGTTGTTTAGGATTTTCTTTACACTAACTTTTAAAGTTTCTCCAAAATAAAAAAAAAATAAATACATCTGGAGGCCAAATGATACAAAAATGATGAAAATATGATGAACGAAAAAATACTCCACAGTGTTAGTAAGCCACGAAGAACCTTTCTATAAAAAATTAAATTAATGGGATTATAATGTGAAGCTAAACAAATACACAACCGTCTGCTATTTACCAACTCCCACTAAGAAAATACAATAAGCAATGTCTGGCACAAAATTATGGCAATAAACTGTATAGCCTGCTGCCTTTAACTGACTAAATCCGCAGGGTTTCAATATGTAACAAACAACCAGCGGTGCGTAAAGGTTTTACCGTTGGCAAATGTGCAGATCTTCTCGCGCATATTTAAGCAAATCTGCTTCAGCAAGGAAACATATTTGCACATGGAGTTTCAAGCTTTCGGAATGTAGGCGAGCATTAAGTTACTTAAGCCAATATGTCAGAATACATTAACATACAAGTATATGATAGTATAACAGGCATTGTGTTATATGTGTTAAACGGAGAATATATGAAAATTCTGTAGGATATAAACAAGTGAAGAAGTGAAGTGATAACAAAAAGTTTTGGAAAACTTTTAACGCATAATGCGTGGCGTGCATATTTGTATTGTGTAGGATTCAAACAATCGCCATTTACTAAAAACTTGCTGTACGTGGTGGAGCATTTTTGAACTCAAATTCGCAATCAGGACACCTCAAATACCTCTACTCAACTCTTATCACATCAGTTGCATTTTTTTCATATTTGTTGAGTAGTATTACTAATGGAGGTAGAAGGCATAAGTTTTATTTGAATTTATGAAAATCAGCAAGAAGGCGTGTGTTTAGTAATGTTATATTAGGCTTCAGCTCTGTTCCAAATTTCTATGAATTGCAATCAATTTCAATTTGTCATCCTTTTTCAAATCATATAAAAGAAATTTGCGGGGTATCATTTTCTGTTGGCTTCATACCTGCCCTCATGTGACAATATGTACTAAGCAACAGAAATATTTGCACAGGTAAGCACTCAGTCAGAAATAATCAAATAAAAAGACACATAAATCACACACAAGAAATTTGTTGCCATTTAAAATGGTTTAGAGATTACCATAAATCACCAATTTATTAAATTTATGCGTTAGCAGAATTTTAGGAAAAAAAAATTTAATTAAAAACATTCCCGATTCAGAGTCGATTAAAGGTGTAATGAAATCGGTGCTCATACACCCCAGCAGACATACATAGTATAGCAATATAACTAGTCTATGGTATGCACATATGTACTACATTAGTATAAAACGAACCAATATTTCCTAAAAAATATTTGTAGTAACAAATTTTCTTCCAAATCGCTTTTCTCAATAATCCTCAATGCATATTCTGATTTGCTTTGCATATATTTGTATGAGATTTTGCGGTAGCTACTGACGTTCACAATTTTTTATGTTTTAGGCACAATTTCTCCTCCTCTCGGTTTACTTCAAACATTTGTGGCCTGCCATCTTTATATTATATAAGTCGTATCAGCTCACTATTTTTTATGATTTATCCTTTGGCGTTTTATAGATATATGAGTTGGTTGTCTTATATATATTTATGTAGCTTGTAGTTTTTTCATTTCCCCCTTGCTTTGTTGGAAAAATCACCAATCCTCAGTTGTTTTTGTATATTGACCTTCGGAATATACTTTAAAGAAAGCAGAAGATCGCAAGATAGTGTGGATGTGTGTATGAAGAAAGTAAAATTTATGCATTAGATTTTTAAAACGTTGACATTACACAAACCGAACTATACCAACACACAGCGCAATAATTGAAAAGTACTAAAGAAACGAAAGAAGAAAAAGGAGCCAGTAATTCTTGCAAGTTCTTCAATTTATCTAGTGCAACATTTATATATTGTTTTTTCTGCGTGTTTACGCACTTATGCTTCTATGCATTTCACAAAAGCTCTTCTAAAAGCATTTCTATAAATTTATGAGCTCAATTGTTGACCTTTTCATCTTAACATCGTTCTTTTTGGTCACTTTGATATCCAATTACGGTCATTGCTTGTCATTCAGAATGAAGTAAGTAAAGTGTTTGGTTATTGTTGTGCAGATAAAGCTGAATACTAAAACAGAAAATCTTTGACAATCCTGAATGAAAATCAATCGTTCAATTCAGGGTCAATCTGCTGATGGATGCCCTTGGTAAGTAGATTGAACAGGGGTAATTGTGGAGGAATGGAATATTTCACATTATCTACGATTCATCACAAGCCTTTAAATTGACCAATCCTTTACATAACGAAATAAAGTAAACATAGAATATTACAAGATGAAATCACATTCTAATGAATTGAGTTCTGGAACGTTGCTGACTACGGCGTTGTGCGTTTTTATGGAACAGTTTTGTTTCCTGAAGGGTACAAAAAAGTGCTTTATACAAGTACTAGATGCTTTTTATATCTTTTTAACAGGCGAAACATACAACTAAAACGTATATAACAATCGTTAGAAATTATGTAGTACAGAAAGCAGAAAGAGACTACCGACTAAGAATAAAAGAAAGATTTTTTCAACAAAAACCAACTTGAAGTAGAACGGAAGTGGAATACGCGGTAAGACGTATGGAAAGCATATAAAGAGCAGCTAGTATTTGCATCAGTGGAGCTCTCAGAAAAATACCAAGCCAGGCACTAAACGTAATTTCTTACTGCCAATAGACTTGTTTTGTAAGCAAATGATAGCGAAGTCAACTTTTAGACTGAGGGAATCCTTCTAATTAGTCGCCAGTAACAAAGAACAACCTATGATACTTCGAAAGTTCCCGTTTCTACCAAATACGTGAGATTTTGGAAATGCTATAAAGTTAAAATTATAATTAAAGTCCCCAATATTGTTGTCTTTTCCAGGGCAGAGCGGGAAAGAAGCATGGTGGACAAGGGTGAAAGAGTTAGCATCTATGCGGATGGTTCCAAACAAGATAATAAAGTAGGAGTGTCTTTTCTGCAAAACATTGCTTTCAAAAATCGTCTACCAGACGTCTACAATATCTTCTAAGCACAGATCATAGCAATTAAAGGCTTTCTTGTACTGACGACGAAAAATCTACTTATTTTTACAGATATTAGGCTTGTTAAATAGAATTTGGATATGTTTTTTGAATTATTTTCAAGCAAATACGATCTCGGAACAAATTATTCGGGTCACACCAGTATAGCTCATAGCTGCTATACAAACGGCCGACCAAAATTAAGTTTTTGTATGCAAGAATTTTTATTTGATAAGATATCTTCATGAAATTTGTCATTACTGTTCCCAAGTCACTTCTTGTTATACTATATAGTAATATTATATCCAGAATTTCATTTTTGTATTGACAGAAAGTTTACTTTGAAATTTGTGAAATTTTTACAGCTGTCAAATGCTGAATGCGGTTATATTTTTATTATTTTGAAAGACACACCTTTACCTACTTAGTTAAAGTACAAAGAAAAAATAAAAATGAAAGTAAATGAAGTAGTAATTATAAAAGGATTACTTTATCAGGATGACGCAATTACAGAAAAGTTAATCAAAATTAATTGTCAGTTACAATGTCACTTTCTTTTCATATATAAATATATATATGTATATATATTAATCTACAGAGATGCGTACGTATCTTGCTCATAAACTTACATTTATAACTGAGCTAATACGAGTAGCTATTACTATTTCAATATGTTAAACTAAAAGAAGCATTAACGTATTTATAGAAAGCTGCATTCAAAATTTATTTACCTCATGATTTTTTGATTATTTAAAATTCCTTTACAACATTGTCTGCTTGACTTACTGTAGTGCTTCAGCAGTTCTGATCTTGAAACCAAACATTATATTGCTTTCTAAGTTATTACTGCTTGTTCATAGCTTGGCATATTAAAGTGAAATATGAACTATATTTCTATAAATAGCAAAAATTTTCCTTTTGTACTTTACTAAAAACATTAACTTTCTCGTAGAGTTTGTGGTTAATTTCTAAAGTTGTTTGCGCTCAATCATTCGCAAACAGTTCTCTTCGTTCGTCAACCAACTCCTAGCGAAAATTTAAGTTCACAAAGTTTAAGTGGTAGTTGAAGCCATGAGCTGCGTTGCACCAACCGCCAAAATAACAAATAAAATTTCATAAATACTTATTGACTTTATTAACAAATATTTTGTAGTGAAATGGAAACTCAAGCCTTCTGACGATGCTATTTATATAAAACCTACAAATGAAATACTTGTTGGAAGCTTTAATTTAAGGCCGTATACTGGCATGTAAACTATTGAATATTTTTGATAAGTGGAAGAAATGGAAATGGAATAGGGAATATTACAAATATAAAATGATTAATGCTGAACAGGTTATAACATGGGCTAAAAATAGTCACAACCTCTGGTTATATTATATATATAATAACTAAATTGATTCTTAAAAGCTAATTTGTATTAATCTAATAAATATTTTAGAAAATTTAAAAAGTCAAACTAGCATATCAAATGACTTATATCAAAATTTATATACATACATCAAAAGGAAACGTGTAAGCCCTGTGAAGATTATGAATGTGGAAATAATTTTCATTGTGCTTTCCTATTTACTTTTAAGTGGTTATTTTTGAAAAAATCCTTTATTAACTGTTATGATTTTTTGTTTTCATGCATTGTAACCCAAATTAATTCATTGCATTCATTCAAGAAAATATCTTACTTTTATTGTGCCCCCTTCAAAGTTATGTACAGTTAGAGTTTCCAAAAAGACGATCTCTTTTATTTCATTCTCTTAATGTACATATATTTTAGAGCACACACAGAAAATTTCATATAATTCCGGTAAATATTTTCGATGTTAAATAAAAATTTGAAAAGGAAAAAGAAGTACTAGGTTGATGGTGACAACATGAGATTTTTTCTAACCGATAAATATTTTTTTACAAACAATTTAACGTGGAAATTTTGGTCAAAAATCGATTTTTTTAGAGAAACCGCCATTTTGTAAACAAATTTTATTTTGCTTCCTCCTTTCATTTACCTTACTGGATGTAACATTATTTTAACGAAATGTTTTTGGGTTCTTAATTTCAGAGGATCAGAGATAAAGTGGTCACCGCAACATGTCTTTTTTGAGAGAAGCTTCCGGAGATCAAATCTAGTTTCTTTCCAAAAAAAATATTTTTTCTAATACTAAGTCTTAAAATACAGTTAAAAAATATCATAATATGTGTAAAAACTTTTTGAATCAATAATTTTAAAAAGTTTCTTAGAACAAATTCTGGAAAATTCCCTTTTTTCGGCCTTCTAACTGTATATAACCACTATAGTATGTGTTTCCATAAGCTTTCTTTCGTCACTTATTCGAGCCTTTGACTTTATCGTTTCGGTATAGTGTAAATGCCAACCTTACCCATAATATTACGACTTGCAAATGCCTACAATGGAATGTGCACATACGCAACAGAAAAAGTTCTTTTGTTTGTTATTAGAAACGTTTAAGTCTTCCGCACTCTTTCATTACTAACATTTATTCCTTTTTGTGCAATAAATAACATATCCTCATTGGAATTTAATAACGAAGGAATAGCCGTCAGTGCTGTTTGTTCGCAACTGTTTCCCAGCATTTTCCCTTTCAAGATTACATTACATAATTTCGTGAATATATCTAATAAAATGAAAACAGTTTCCAGATAATCACTTGATTCTGATAGCTCAGTTTTTATGGCAGCTATGTGCAGCTATGTCCGATATCGGCGGTTCCGACAAATATTTAGCTTCTTAGGGACAAATGTACGTGGACAACATTTGAGAGCGATATCTTAGAACATGAGGAACTAGTTCGGGTATACAGACAGATGGACAAAGTTAAATCCATGTTTCATCATGCTGATCATTTAGATACAGGTATAAATAAATGTGACATTTCTTTGTGAAAATTAAATACCAATTTTGAATGGGAAAGCAAAAAAATGTATTCAGAGTACTGACCATTTAATTTTACACATTTTGATCACTTTTATGGAAATTTGTGGAAACCATGTCCCTTTTTATAAACCGAATACATTATACCCAGAATGAAATGTGGGAGACCCCAAAATATATACCAGTTTTAATGGTATGAAGTAAACGTTAAGTACCAGAAAAGTAGGTAGGAAACATTTCTTGTGAAGTAGCTTTAATTTTTTTTATTTGTTGGTTTTTGTTGAAAATGTTAAATTTGGAACCGAAAAGTGATAATTTGCAGAAATCATTAA
This sequence comes from Bactrocera tryoni, assembly GCF_016617805.1. Lineage (NCBI taxonomy): Eukaryota > Metazoa > Arthropoda > Insecta > Diptera > Tephritidae > Bactrocera > Bactrocera tryoni. The sequence goes on along the minus strand of NC_052502.1, from coordinate 35,124,677 downwards.
TTTTTTGTTGCCATTTCAAGAAAAGTGCTGCAGAATTGCATCGAATGCTGTGGAAGTGGAAGACCACAAAAAAAGTGTGAGGACGCCGAGTTGCGAGCAATATTAGACGAATATGAGTGAACAGCAAACAATTTTAAGTCGTTTGAAAGCTATGTGATATATATTGAATAACGTCTCCAGCGAAGAAATGGCAAAAAGTGGTCACCAAAATGGCACATATTTGTTTATTTATTTATTAGTATAAATATGAAAATACTTTTCCGACTACTTAATAAAATAGTGTCGAAAATGGGTGCCACATGAATAAATGAAAAACAAATGGAAAACCGAAAAAATATTTGTGAAATTTTGCTTCAAAGACACGAAAGATAATCAGTTTGCACCGAATATGTTATACTATATATTTTTTAAAAATCCTAAATAAAGAAACTCATTGCTTAATCCGGGACAAGAAGGTAATGTTCTGTGTTTAATGGGAGTAGAAATGTGGTATATCGTGAGCTCCTAAAATGTGGTGAATTTGTTAATACTAATCGCTATAGACAACAAATCAATTAGAACCATGAATTGATCGGAAAACGATCAGAATCTGCTGGAAGACATGGCAAAGTAATTTTGTTACACGGCAATGCCACATAAAGCGAAATCGGTTGAGAATACACTCAAAGTACCTGGCTGGGAGCTGTTACCCTAACCGCCTTATTCACCAGACTTGGTCCCTTCTGATTTCCAATTGTTTTCATCGATAACATCGAAATATGGATGTCTGATTGGTTTGCCTCAAAAGACGAACATTTCTATTCACGGTTTACCTTACTTTAGTTTTCTTTCACTCTATTTAGTGAACAAATTTGAAAAGAAAGTACTAGAATTGAACAGTAATAGTGATAAACACACGTAGATCACTGAGGCTAACTAGCAAAGCTAGGAGTTTGAAATATTTTAAAGGTTCAAAAGCCCAAACAAGAGCAAAAAGAGCTATGAGTATTTGTTCATTTTGTATTCATAACTACTTTTACAGTTACAAATATTTGCAAAATAAATATGCAAACTATATGGCTCAATAGTTTTTTCACACTTTGTTAGTAAGGTATTTACAAATATTTCCCATAAAAACCAATACCATGAAACTTTTCACTTACCTTGTAACTGTGAATTTTTAGTCGAGCGTTAAAATGCCTCCTCTTTAGGTGTCTGAAAGTATAAAAACGTAAAAACTTATACAAAAAGGCGATAAATGGAAATAAAATGTTCGTTGAATATGCAATTGACCAGAGACATCAAATATACATACATATATATTAGGGTGTGCCATTTTGAGGCAAACGTTTTTTCTCAACTGAAAAACAGGCTCAAAACTTTCGAAATGTGTAAAAAAAGTCACTCAAAAGATGAGCTCTTAATATTAATATTAAAAGATGCCTCTTTCAAATTTTCTGTTTTCCATATAAATTACATGGAAAAAAATCGTTTTTTTTGTGGTGGTTATTCTGCGGAGGTTATTATATGTGCACGCGATGGCTGCCAGTAGGGATGGTACACTCGATTCCGATTCTGCTCGAGAATCGAGTTTTCTCGTAAAATGATCGATTTTTCGGAATCGATCTTCAGTAGTCGAAGTCGATTAAGAACCGATTCTTGACATTCGAAAAATCGATTATTTTACGAGAAAACTCGATTCTCGAGCAGAATACTACTCGAGCAGATAACCACCACAAAAAAAACGATTTTTTCCATGTAATTTATATGGAAAACAGAAATTTTGAAAGAGGCACCTCTTAATATTAATATTAAGAGCTCATCTTTTGCGTGACGTTTTTTTTTACACATTTCGAAAATTTTGAGCCTGTTTTTCAGTTGAAAAAAAAGGTTGCCTCAAAATGGCACCCCCTAATAAATATACAAATTTTTTTTATTGAAATGCATATAAAACTCATTCTGAATGCAGTTGCTCATACTGCTGACCATTTTTGATGTAAATGTATATTTGTACATTAACAAGTTTGAATTGTATTCAGTGGAATAAAATTGAATAACATTTTAATTCAGAGCGAAGGAGAGTGCTCTTGAATAATTCATGAAACTTTTTGAAAGAAAAAATTTGAAATTGCTATTTAATAACTCAAGGCTATACTCATTTTAAGGAATAGAAGGGCCGATACGGATAAGCTTGATAAGAAGGGGATTAAATCAAACTAAATTAGTTCACAAATAAATATTAAAATTTCCATAGAAAGTACAATCACATGATCATAATAGTTCACTTTGCTTTAATTATGCTTAGTTTACTATTCAAACTAACTGACTTTTACTAAATGGGAATTTCTTATAAATTCATTTGTTTGAAAACTCTTAAAGTGTGGCTAAAATACCAATAATTATGATTCTAATTTATTAAAGTGTTTTGAAACTCTTTAATTAAAAACACATTACAAATCTTCACAAGAATGAGAACATATCCCTTATCAATTTTAGATTATTAGCGCCTTTTTTCGAAAAGCATCATGTTCTCTATATGGTAACCTTTTTAGCAATGCGAAATTCCAATCTCTGTATTATTTTTTTATATTCCAAGCTGGCACTTCGCAGCAGTTCTTCCGTCAATATATTTTAAGCTTGCTTTTTCCACATCAACATTGCAACGAAGGCTGTATGGATCTGACAATTTAATAGCAAGTAGTGTGCAATTCCATGTTGCAGCAAGAAGAGCTGTGGAGTTATACAAGTATAGTACATAGCGGTGCTATGAGGAAAAAACTATGACTGTGAAATCGGCTGGGCAAAGTTTTACGCAATAAAACGCAAGCCTTCAGTATCAGTGCGAAGTTTATGTTCAGCTGCTTGAAAATCGTGACTTTTCTATTTTTAGTTATGTCGAAGTTTAAATATGTCCACACAGTGAAAACATTACCTTTCTGCTTTCACTTTGAAATAAAATTCCTAGGAAATGTATGTCTACATTAGGGTGACCAAAAATCTATCTCACCGAGTTCATGGGTTAAAACGAAGGCGTATACAGAGCAAAAATATCCCTGCTTGGATATGTTTTTAGCTTAATTTTAAAATTTGTAGGTGAGAATTAAAAATTTCTGATATAAATAACACGTAAAAGTATGTTTTCATTAAAATAGCAAAATCTGTAGATCGCACAGTTTCTCTAAAAAAACCAGTAAATTGAAAAACATTTAAAACAAAATTCTGTGTGAAATTTCCATACTGTTTATTCATAAAATTCTTATTCGCACAAATGTTTGAATTAAAAAACAAGCTTTTAAATTAATTTTCTGCACCAAGCGACCGCAAATCAATTTTCTTAATCTCTTTAAAAATGGCAAACTCCTTATTATTTTGAGATCGTTTGGGATTCAATTAGCTATATGATTATTTTCCTGATTGGTCTTTATACGGTAAATAACTAATTAGCTTTTTGGTTTGCTTTTTGTTGCTTGGCTAACGTTTTTAAAGAATAAATTTGACATTTGCATGCGATCCGATTAACAAAAGCTTCCACACAAGTCATTATGCTCATTTAATTACGACAAAGTCTCTGTAATTATTCTGTAGGCAATTGCATGAATGTGTATAAGTATGTATGTATTAGCTGAGGGAGCCTATGGGTAAATAAATTTTTAATTAATGGTGAAGCATTGCTTCCCACCTTTTAATTTTCCCACCTTTTTAATTATATTTAAATTACTACGAGAGTAAGAGTACTTAGCTGAGAGTGTACAGGAAGCCCGTGGAGAGTCGTTTTCGCCGTTCGCAGCAACTCGGACGTATGGAACTGACGTATGGAACGACTTAACAAATTTTTCTTCGAGATCTTAAACTTAAAGCAAATTACAGCATGTGCAATATAAAGCCGCTTGAACTTCCCAAGCGACATCGCTTCACTCTATGGACTCTTGAAAAGTTCCAAGAAGATCCGCCGTTTTCGAGTAAAATTTTATTCAGCGTTGAGGCCCATTATTGAGTATGTAAATAAGCAAAATTGTCGTATTTGGGATAAAGAGCAAGCTAAAAGGATTAAAAAGCTGCCATTTCATCTCGAAAACAATAACGGTTTGGTGTGGTTTGTGGACCGGTGGAATCAAATAATTGCGAAAGAATGTTATTTCGAATGATATAAAGCATTTTCCATTAAATTTGAAGTCCTGTCTTTTTACTTAAAAAAAGTAGGGAACCTCTATCTCTGGGTGATTCCTCCCTTTTAAAATATCTTCAAGAAATTTAACACGGATTATTTTTTAAGACAATTGTGCAATCTGCGAAGAAATTGCCCAGATCGAGTCACCATAGCATATAGTTGCCATATAAACTGAACGATCAAAATCAAGTTCTTGTAAGGAATCTTTTATTTTTTGTGAAACGTATTATAGCTTTAGTGCAAGCGAAGTTAACGTTGTTTTTTGCTTTGGAATAAAGTCAGTCTAAATCCCCTTATTTGGTATGTCAAAGCGAGAAATTGTTTTCGACTATGGGTGTTCACATGAAAGATTGCCATATCTTTTCGAACATTGAGATTTTTACGCAAAGACAAGACTGAACGTCTTGTATAAAGTTCGCGTTGAGCTTAACCACAGACAATAATATTCGTAAATCTGAAAAGGTGTTTCGTCTTCGTAATCATTGGGATATAAGATCAGCACCTTTAGGTGAATACAAGTAATATATAAATGTCAGCCCCACAAACTCATTAACACTTTTGACGCATTTGAGCATTAAATTACATTCACCTGTGTATGTAAGGTTGAAACTTTAAGATCAAATAAAAGCAAAAGTCAAAACTCAAACAACATTTACAGTTCGCCTGCGCTGTTGCAAGAGTGACGTGGAAGCAAAATAAAGCCAACATCCGCTTACAAACAAAAGAAAAAATGTCCACTTAAGCCTACATAGTTCTTTACCTAAGGGATCAAGCATACGAGTATTTTTTCCGAATCGTGTTAGAAAAGTGACACGCACACAACTTAAACAAATTTGTTTCAGTTATATCTTTATTTTACTTCATTGAACCTAAATATGTCGGAAATCTTCCACTCTAAATATAAAAACTATTGTTTTTTTGTTTTTTTTTTTTTTTTTCAAAACAAAAAATCTAATTAGTAAAAATAATAGATGTAAAATATTTTTTTCTAACTAAAAAGAAACCCTCAAGTTGTCCTTTATTCCACTTTCCACGGGCTTTCAGTAACCTGTTTGGTATATCCTCCGTGGTTTATCATAAGTTTTTCGATTCTATTCGGCATGAATTGACTTAATTTTTGGGAGGTTTTTAATGGGGTATCGTCCCAAAGTTCCTTTGCTTTCCGCCACGATTGCTCCTTATTTTGAATTGAAAAGGCTGCCAATCTCCTTTTAAGGATACTTAACAAGTTCTTAATCGGGTTGGGATCAAGAAATTGACTAGACCATTGAATGCAGGTCACATCCTTGAACCACTTAGATAACATTATGTGATCACTTTGTTGACAAAACCATCTCAGCTGTTTTTTTTAGCATTTGGTAGCATAACGTTTTTAAAAATATATCTGTACTCGAGACGGCCATTGTCTTCTTTATTCAAAATAAAAGACACCGCCTTGCCAGGAAATCCATTATGATTCCGCCCTCATGTTTAATTGTCAATCAAATTCTTTATCTTTAGGCCGGCGGACAGTTATTTTAAAATAACTTTCGTAAATATTAATCTTAACTAACTAAATCACTGAATAAAATATTTCGACCCTTTTTTAAGCTACAAAGTTTTCCGACCGCCCTAACATATTTGCAATGAATTCGTACTTTTTTTCCTTCATCAAACAATTTATTTTATCAATCGACACTCTACATCGTTTCCAACTCATTCTAAATAATTTCTTATTTTAAGCTTATGATGTTGAAAGGAAAATAAAAAGATTAAATAGATATAATTTTTAAAGTACTCGAAAGTGAATTTATATTTGCCACATTTGTTTGTGGCTTGTGTGCATGAGTTCATGTCATCTACTACATGCTATGTACTATATCTTTATTGCCTTATTTTGCAAACGTGTTTTTTAAGTTTCATCAAAGGTATAAAAAAAAGTTCGCTTAATAGAATCCTAAAAGTTTTCCTAAAGAGTAATACTCTTCTGCGATATGCAAGTATGCATGTCCTTGTGCTTATTATTGCTACCGACTTATGTACCTATATGACATTGGTGTATCCTTGCTGTTTCTATAGCTTCATTTAAACAGACAGTATGGTTAAGCCGCTACTTTCACTCTCGACAAATTTAACTTTCCTTTTACTACATCAATTTTACACTTCATAAATTATATGTTCTTATAAGCCAAATATTTTTTTATGCTGAAATCTTTGATCGCATGGATCAAGTGCTCATTCGGGTGGTTATATATATGTACTTTTATATAAGAAAGAGTAAAGAAGGTAAGAAGTGAGTTGAATTTTTAAATTTTCTATTCCTTTTCAATGATATAAAATATCAAATATCCAAATTCATATAATAACTTTTATAAATCATATTGTCAATTTATATTAATACCTCTGAAAAATATCTTCGACCTTCTTTAGATTGAAGTTTTATTTGTCTTTGTAAATTTAAACTCTTTATCTAAAATGACCGCAAAATGAGTTTGATAATGATATCTGCTACTCTAAAGATATCGAACAAACGTGTCGGACATATTCTTTATAAAAATAAGAATTAGCTGTTTCGAAGATTGCAGATGTGCATAACAGTGAAGTCATGCATTTGCATCAGAATAAATTTCTCGCGTAATATATCTAGTTTTAATAATATCCAAATCCGAAAAATATTATATATATTTTTCTATAGATAAAAAAACAAGAAAAAACGTTAACTTCGGTTGCACCGAAGCTAATATACCTTTCACAGGCGCATTTCTTTTAGTAACTATGTGTTCAGTTTGTATGGAAGCTATACGCTATAGTAATCCGATCTGAACAATATTTTTGGAGATTATATTTGAATTATTACCATAAGCAGTAATCTATATCAAAATTCGTGACAATTCGGTTTGTATGGCAGCTATATGCTATAGTGAGTGGATATGAACAATTTCTTCCGATATTACATTATTTCTATGAACAATAACTAATACCAAATTTCATGAAGATACCACGTCAAATGCAAAAGTTTTCCATACCAGCATTTGATTCCGATCATTCATTCTTCGAAGATAACATTGTTGCCTTAGTAAATAACCTGTGCCAAATTTCGTGAAGATACTTTGTCGAATTCCATGCCAGCACTAGATTCCGATCGTTCAGTTTATATGGCAGCTAAAGTTATAGTGGTCCGATATCGGCAGTTCCAACAAATGAGCCGCTTCTTGAAGAGAAAATGACATTTGAAAAATTACATAACGATATCTTAAAAACTGAGGGACAATTTCTATACAAGATCTTAATTTTGATGGTTTAGTTTATATGACAGCTACAAATTATAACGACCCCATAACGGCGGTTTCTTAGGGGGAGAAGGAATTGTGCAAAATTTCAGACGGACATGGGTAAATCGTTTAGAAATATAGTATTATTATTTTATAGGTTCTCCGACGACTCTTTCGGTGTGTTGGAAAAACAGTGGCAAACTTAATATATCCCGTTTGGGGTGTTTGTATTAAATTGTATTATACTACGACCATTGAAATATTTCTACATGCAATACATGTATTCAAACTTCAACTTCATGCATATCAAAGCAAAATTACACGAAACGAATGCCAGAAACTATGAACTCCACCTACTTTCTATTGTAAATTGAATATATGTCAAACCTGAGTAAGTGAGAACAGGATAAGTGAGAAAACTCTATAAATGAGAGTTATAGCCAGGACACGTATTTTTAAGCTCCCAGAACCTCTATTAGCGAGAAACAGAAACCTCTGTAAGAGTGAGTTCTTTTTCCCAAAGGAACTCCGTAAATGATACTGCTACTTATCTAATATATACCACTATAAGCGTTGACTGTCGCTTTATTTATTTATGTATATTATTTAGAAGGAACTATAGTTACAATAAAAATACATACATTCGTAAAAGATACACGTAGATAGTAGCAAATTTCAAAACGAATTACAAATTTAACATCTGCTATTTAATGACTCATTCTTAACTTTCGTGGAACTAAATAACGTTGTTATGTATCGCACTCTAGTTAGTGAAAAACTTCTATAAGCGAGAATGAGATTGTGCTCCCTTGAACACTTCCTTATCCAGGTTTGACTGTATATGTTCCAGACGTTCGTTGGAAGTTATGTAGCTAAGCATATGAATGGGCGTGATTACTGAAAGCACATCACTGAACATACATATATCAAGTGAACTTTCCTCTGAGAAGATAAATATATTTTCAGAAAATAAAATTTAGGAACTAAATGGCGAAAATATAAGTATATGCACACGAATCATACACAAACTGCTGAAATTAGTAAATTCACCGCTAATTGCCCACAATTTTGGTCGCATCTTAAAATAAACTGTTTTACCGAAATTCTGACAGCAACAAATTTATTCGTTTGTGCTACTAAATATACATAAGTACAAACATTTTTATATACTAAATGGCAAAGTTTGAATGCTTGCAAACTTTTATTTGCTTACAAAAAGTATTTGGAAAACGGAAATTAAGTAAACTTAACAATAGTTCGTACTTATGCGCAATACGTATGTATGTTCTTATATTTTTAGCTTTTTTACTGCAGTTTTAGAAATCCACTTTTTTAAGTAAGTAATTTTTTAAATTGTCGTTTGTTCTCAATAATATCATACTATGTTTTTACTAACTCTGGAGCTGCGCCGTACAAATACTTATTTGCTTAGTTACGGAGGTGATCAAATATGAATGAAATCTGACAGTTGAGCTATCCTAGGCTAACGTATAACTTTGTCTTTATATTTTATATTTATATATATTTATATATAAAAAGTACGTGTCACGTTGTTTGTTTGCGATGGACTCCTAAACTACGAAACCGATTTTAGTAAATTTAGCACACTGTGTCCAGTTCGAACCAACTTAGAAGATATAATAGTAAAAACAATTCATAATTAAAGAATACAGTGAAAGCTGTCTTAAATGGACGCCCTATTAGGCTAACGTCTCCATTAGCTATGCAAATTTTTAACGTTTATTAAGTACAATATATTAAGCGGACAACTCTATTAACTGAACAGAAAGGCTGGTAACCAAACATTGAGAAAGCAGCCTTAAATTCGTTATTTTTTCCAATAAAATTTATTTGTATTAAACCTCAGGTAAAATCCCTTGGATTCTTATACCGAGAAAATCGTTTTCGCCTTTATGCTTAAATAAAATTTTCACTGTATTGAATAGTTTATTATATGAATAATGGTGTAAAATATATACCATAGCAACGCGTGGCTGGATTCCCTAGTATGTATGTAAGTATATATAAATCTATCATTTTTTAATAGAAATACCTAGCTAAATTCTTATTTTTTTTTATAACATATCACTAAAAATTTAATCCTGCAGTGCTGATTTTTTGTTTCCTCAAAAATTTGAAAGTTGAAATATTCTATATACCATAGAAGCACCCAGCAACTAAGCTAAACCAATGCAAATAAAACAGATTCTCGTATCCACCACAACCAGACCCATTAAGCCACAACAGCAACAGTGAAAACATATACCTCTACGCTAGAGAGGGTTACAGCGATAGCGGCGATTTGACTTGCCACACAAATGGACATACCACTTTGGTTCTGACACAGTGAATGTTTGTGGCAAGAGAGATAAGGAAAAAGGAAGCTTCAATTTAAGACAAAATCAGAACTAAAAGAAATGTAGTATTGGTTATGACTTGTACTTATTAAAAATTAAAAAAAAAAATTAGCGCCCTATTAAATTTATGAAATTTATTTAGTGTGTTTAAGAGTGATAAACAAGTTTTTTTTTAATAAAACAAAAACGGTTGGGGACATCAATGAAGTTCTTTAAAAGTCTCGCAGAAGTTCAGACGCTCAACCAAATCTTCGACGGTTTTCAAGCATAAATCGGCTGATACTGCTGCAATTTCACGTTTGATATTCGTAAAAAGTTCATCAGCCGTCGCTGGCTTGTTGGCGTAGACCATAGATGAGGTAGCCCCATAGTCAATAGTCTAACGGCGTTTTAAATCGCACTACCTAGGCGGTCAATTGACTGGAACATTTCGTGAGATAACACGTCCATCAAACTTGTTTTTCAATAAATTGATTGTGACATTCGCTGTGTGCCACATAGTGTCTAAGTCCATATCATCGAATTCGGTTCGGTTATCATGCCGGTCTTGATCATAAAGGAAAAAGTACAGACCAATTACGCCGTCGGTCCATAAACCGCACCAAACCGTTAATTTTTCGTGATGCAATGGTAATTCTTGAATTGTACTTTTACAGTTATAAAGAATATCATTGATATCCGTTTTCGTTTTATTTAAAAAAACTTTTGTAGCGCTTTTAAAGTTAAGGCCATTTCCTCTGAATTTCGGTTTATATTAAATTAAATTTTAATAATTTTGACTCGTTTGCTGAATCGTATATCTTTTCATGAAAAAATTTGCAAACCTCATTTATATTGCATTACAAATCTCACAATAATCTTCTTTCTAATCTAATTGTCTCACACGTATTTTGTTCACCCTTTAATGCCTAAAAGAATTACTGTAAATCCCTCAATTTATTTCACTGGTTTCAGCTTTCCTACTTTCTGCTTTGAGCGTTTTGAGTTTGCTTATTAACACCTTTTATGCTGGTTTACTGCTTGATGAAAGTATGGAGGTTAGTGGCGTTAGAATTCTTTTTAAGATATTTGCAACAGATATACTTTTAAACATCTTTTACTAAAGGTGGGATGAGAAAGCTATGAAAGTTAAGTAATTAGCTAAAAAATTTGTAAAGGTAATTGCTGCATGTAACATTGCCATGCATTGGTAAGAAAGTTGCGAGATGACATGGCGTATGTGTGACATTATTCACGGATAATAGGTGTCAATCAGAAACTGCAATCATTAGCAAGGCAAGATGGAAGTCACCAAGTTAAATTGTATATGTGGTTATATAGTAGTTTCAAGAAAATTGGTCCCAAAGCGAGCTTAAAGTTGTCTCCATAAATCTTCGCCTTTTTGCGACGACTTTTTTATCAAATGTGCCTCATTTGCACTTAATTTTTGTTTAATGTATCAAAAAAATTATTTATTAAGTGCTGCTTTTGAGAAATCATAAAATTTAGTTTAAAGCGTAATGGGAAAATTAAGATAATATGTTAAGAGAGCAAAAGACGATAATGATAGCACAACCTAATGTAGACAGCAACGAGTATCGATGAACAAGTGGCATTCACAAACAAGGCAAACACTTCAGTGAATTTTTTACTATTATAAATATTTGTTAGCAAGGAAACTAGTAGTGACAAGAAGGAAAGCGGGAACTTGTATCAAGAGCAAACAATATATGCCATTAAATTTGATAAAATAGCATCAAATATGTTCACAGGAAAACACAAAGGAGAATAACTACAATGCACTATGCGTATACAGAGCTCATTTTTGGTTAGGGTTGTACCCTTTTTCTACTTCAATGAGTTTTGTTGTCCTGAGTCATCATTTTTGTAGTGATTTTATTAAATTTTAATGGGTTTATTAACTCCAATATTGGGAAACTGTTATATTTATATGGACTTTTCCTTTGCTCCTTATTCTATACAAGCGGCTTATATAAATTTCAATATGCACAATAACTAAGCATAATATAGTTATATATTATATATATTAAGTTAACTAACGGCAACAATAGTGTGAAGAATCTTTTCCAAATATCTAAGCAGCTTCTTTCTTCTAATGTAATGTAATTAAATTGAACAGAAACATGTAATAATATGTGAACAAACAACTAAAAATTTAATTATGTAATTGAAATAATTTTTCATTTTCCACATATTATTTCCATTTCATATCAGCTACCCAAAATGCGGAATTTTTCGTTTCTACAATAACATTGCTTTGTATCAATAATGTACTATATATGTAAATATGGGAATATTTTGTGTGTTAAAGTGAGCTCAACTCTCTTATCATGTTTAATATACCTAAATAGAATATATGCTTTTAATATTATTTCAACATGATTCAGTAGAAAAAAAAAGATTTTTTTTTTTAAATAATTTTATCACCCAAAACTATTCGAGAAGGATCAAGGTTTATTTATATATGAATAATTAGAAAACGAGTTAAAATCTGGATGTTTGCTGGCCCGTTTGTCCTTTTGTCTGTGCAAGTTGTAACTTGAGTAAAGCTCGATATATCGTAATGAAACTTGAATACGAATTTCTTGACAAACAACAAGGAATTGTTCGTAATCATATCACTGCCAAAACTCGAATTCCAGTAATGACGGGCACCTGCGATTCGAGCATTCTTAAAAAGTGGACCCGCCCCCTAATAGGTTAAATATACGTACTTCATATTCATACTAAAATTTTCCTTTTTAAAATTTCATTCAAAATTTCCGCACAACATATTGTTTTGACATTTCTTGTTACAGTACGATAATAGATGCAATCGGATGATAATCACGCCCACTTCGCATATAACGCGTTTGTTAAAAACTTCTGCAAATGCGATAAATAAATAACTTAATCAGATCGCAGACAAGCCTATTTCCCATATAACACAATTTTAAATTCCATCTTATGTATTCTTTCACCTTCCAGTGTGCAAAGGAATAACCAATGAATGTTACTGAAATGCACCAAAAAATTTTCATTTTATGCCCAAAAATCGTTGAAATAAGTCTATAACATTTCATTAACAGGGTTTATCTGAAAAGTAATAGGTCCGAGTCAACTTAAAAACAATGATTGAACCAATCGTTTCAATTATTTAAAGACCTTCAAAATAGGCTCGTTCTGCGTCCCGGAAGGCATTCTCCGGAACAACCTTGAGATCCCAGAAGTTTGCTGCTTGGATCCCCTCTTTAGTCTCTAAATGCTTGCTTTATCTGCCTTTTCAGGCAAGGAAACAAAAAAAGTTCGGGGGGGCCACATTTTGTTGTAGGGCGGCTGCGGAATCATTGGGTTGCCGGCCTTGGTTAGGTAGCTGTTCACAAGAAAGGTGTGTTGTCGTGGTGCATCAGCTGCGATGTCTTTTCGGATTCGTTTGAGGACTTCCAAGTAAAACTTGGCGTTGACGGTTTGTCCAGGAGGAACAAATTCATGGTGGACGATGCCTTTAATATCAAAAAACACAATGAGCATCGTTTTCACTTTGGGGTTAATGGAAATTAACGAGTTCACATTTATGTATTAGCTCTCAATTCAGGAAAAAGCATTCATTCACTAAGTCGACGTGGCTTCCTTCATATGGAATGAAATTTGATAAAGTTTTATAGAAATATCATATTGACTAAACCCTTGTATCACCATCAGCAATACAAATTATATAATAAAAATGTTCGACATAGCGTATGAGTAACATTGCATTCTTATAGAAATGCAGTAGATATGAATTATATGTTGAATTGCTTTTATCCAAATTTTGGTTTTATGCAAAATATTCATATTTTAATGAATTATGCCTGCAATTGAAGGCATTCCGTTACACCCGAACTTCTCATAGATCTTCAATACTTGGTTTGTAGTCATTTATGCAAATATATTTAAATTTGTTATTAAATTATGTATTGAACATACAAAACTTACTTACGTAGAAAGTCCACATTAATAAAAACTTATAGTTGCACTATATCAATAAATCATAATGAATACCTGAAATCAAATAGAATACATATTACTAATATTTCACAGACAAATGTTAGTATTTATAAGGAAGAAAAATTTTCTGTTTAATAGTTTTTGAATTATCATATTAGCAATATATATCTTGATCAGTCAATTTATCTTCAATTGAATGAAATTAGTCCGATTTGCCAAAAATGGTATAAAATACCTCTGTGTTAGCAGTGCTTGTACTGAGTTTTGTTTTCTAGCCTTATTTGAATATAGAATTAATAGGTCATTTATTGCAGTATTTGTGCAAATGATTTCCAAATGCTGTCATAGTATCGTAAGCTAATTTCGTTCGAAAAATGGTTCAATTATCACCATTTTAATTAGGAAAAATCAAGATTTCTGTGCCTTTAATTAGTATTAAATGAGTAAAAAGTTGTCTGTTTTAGTTTTTGTTAAAAAAAGTATCTCTATTTGCTGTCACTTTGAATGTATGAATTCAAAAGCTTATTTTCACATTAAAGTGTATCCTTATCGTTAATACATACATTTACATTTCTGTTTACTTACACAAACCTTCTACGTAACTATTATTTTTTTCAAATATCTAACATCTGATAGCTTATGGATTAGTTTGACAGCGTTTCTTTTCGGGGCATCTCGACAGGATAAAATCTATGTCTTGCTAACTGTATTGCCGTGCCTATTGCCTGTGGAGACTCCACATTGCTTTTAGCTTACAATTGTATCGCAAACTAATTCGTATGCCATATATCGTAAGCTATAAGCTGCCACTTCAGCAGTTTGACAGTGCAGTTTTCATTTCTATCATTTCGAAGAGGCAAATGGGATATGCACATATGCCGACGGCATTTTCATTGCGGTAATATGAAAATTAGAAGAGCGAGTATAAAGACGGTTGTGTAAATATGTTATAAAAATAAAGTACATTTTCAAAATAACATTTTTTCAAAAAATTAATATTTAGTTTAATATTGTTAATTTACAGAAAAATTATGCAAATTGGGTTGGGAATAAGCGAAATCTTAAATTTAATAAACTTATACTACCAAAAATCAAAATATCGTTGCTCATTTTAAATAGTCCAAAAATATGAATTCTCATTTTTCCCAGATATGCATTTGCCAAAAAAGGATCTTTTTCCTTTTCTTATTTTTCCCAGAAATACATTTGTAAAAAAAGGATCGTAATCCTTTTATTATTTTCCTCATAAAAGATTTAAACAGTTCAAGAGCTTAAAACATACGCTACATCAGCTACCTACCCGACGGCATTTCGCAATGTGATAAAATAAATTTTTCAAGAGCTCAACGCATGCGCTACATCAGCTCCTACGCCTTTGCGCAAATGATTATCTTATGATAACAAATGCCCACATACAGATTTGGCAATGGCAATAGCAATAGATTTGACAGTTAGCAAGACATAGATTTTATCCTGTCGAGATGCCCCGTTATGTGTGCTTTGTAGGGAGTAAAGTACCAGTGCTATGCATAAAAGTACAATCACTATTTACTTTTTGTATTTGTATGTTGCTATGTATATCCTTGTTAACATTGCTTTGTTCAAAATTTCAGTATAGTATGTATGTTATCTTCGTCATTTCATAACCCATAGTTTCGCAATTTTCTTGCTTTAACGTAAGGGCGACACTTGTTCAATGAAAAAAAAACTTTGTTGCAGCATTAACTTCCTAGCAACCATAACTTTGGCTTCGAAGACAGGGAACGAATTTCAATTATACTTTACTTTATGATGCTGCTCGCTTAATCATTTTAATTCTTCAGGTGAATTTTTGCTTTATTTTTTATCAAAATTATTCAATTATCCTGATTGGTTTTCAGTGAGAGGGAAAATTATATAGTATATGATTGGATATTTTACTTTAAGTTTAATTTTCAAATGTATAAGAGAATAATTATATTACAGCTATATTAATTCTTATGTTGCTGAATGCGAATTTAATTATATTCCTTGTATTTCATTATCTGATTAGATTTAACAGTCGGGTTGAAAATCGGGACCTATGTATACACATACTCTATGTATACCTACTAGAATTTATGAAGCACAGCAATTTTTCATTTGAAAACTGTGAGAAACTTGGGAGCGAACATAATTATATAGGAGGCTTTTAATTTTTTTCTTTTTTTCTAGGCCGCCAATTGATTTACTTTTGTATTTAGAAAACCAGTTGTTGATTGGTAACATATTGATACCGAATTTTGAAATGATATTCATTAATTAGTAAACAACAAAAAACGCGAACTTCGGCGGCACCGTAACTATAATACCCTTTACACGTACATATCTTATAATAGATGAAATTAAAAGTTTAGTATGAATGGCAGTTTAGCATATACCCTTTTCTTCACCACAATATACTCAAAGATTGAAGGATTGTTCTGAATAATAATTTATGATTAATTTCGTGAAGATATCTTGTCAAACAAAACATATTTTCATACAAGAATTCTTGAGGAAAAAATGTCAGGTTAGGTTAGGTTTGACGGCTGCTCCAAGGATCTCATTTTGATGCAGTCCTTTGTGATGCCAATTATGGATGTGAATTACAGGAGGTAATTCGAACTATTAACTCACTAAAACGCTTCGTGGAAAATAAAAATTTGCTAAAGCGTTTAATTTCTATTACAAACAGTTCGGTGCAACAACTGAAAGTTGTGAGCCTCTAAGTGTCTAAGCCTTGTTTTATTCTAGAAAGCTTCCGCAGCTGGCGTCGAGTAAGGTTGCTAAAACCCCCACACATAGGGAGAGGCTAACGTTATTGAGTACAAAGAGCTCACTGAGAAAATAAGAATGTGTGTAAATTTCCAGATAAATATATTAGAAAGTTAGGAATTACTGCATTTACATATATGCATATACACAGGCGGACGTGACCAAATGCGTTATGAGGGATCTGCGTTTCCTTCTGGATGTTAAAGACTTCATGGCAAAGATAATATAACCGCTTTAGGGTACAAAAATAAACCGAAATGTCTAACTTCAAATGCTTTGGTTCAAAAATAATAATTCTCGAAAAATTTCTTAATTACAATTGAGTTGATATTTGATGGTAGGACTATTAGTAAAAAATACCTGGAGAAAATTAGTATATGTTTTCATATAATATCATAATCCTGATATGGGCTTTTAATATTATTTAACTTTACGAAAATATATCCCTGCTGAAAAAAAATATTCTATTATATAAGAAAAAAAATATATGGGAAATCACAAAATGAAAGCCAAGCACCCATTTTATGTTTAACTGGAAACTAGAGAGTTGTTTAGCCCTCTTTGGTTTTATACCTACGCACCACATATGTATGTATAAGAGTGTACGCCGTATTGAAAATTGAATGACACTATTGGTTGCTCGCAATCGCGCGGTCACGCAATTGCCATGATAAGAAAAATGTCCTTGAGTTTACGTATGTATATACAGCAGCTTAAACAAATGAATGGAGAAAAAGTTGGTAGTAGTATTTTTAATTTGTGGCAACCAGATGGTCGACTATGACAACGCATAAATGATATCGGAATTCATATGGCTGTACATAATACATACAATATGTTGAAGCATGCATTTGTTACGCATTGTGCTCTCTCTCGCTTTCAATGAAAGCACTCGGCATTGTTAACACTTAACTGGGTCGTATAAAAATCACCAATATAGATAGAAAGAAATTGATATGTCATAAATAATTGGCGTGTGAGCGGAAAGAAAAATATAAAAAAGTTTATCGTAAAGTGGTGAGTGTTTGCTTTCGCTTCAAAAAGTTGTTCATTTATTGAGTAAATGGAACTTAAATAGTTCGCATATGTATATGTATTAGCTTCTCAACACAACGAGTGCAGGAGAAACCTTTCATTTACTAAGCCGACTCATATTAGTTAAAATCTTCTATCGCCATTAGCATTACAAATTGGATAATACTAATGTTCGACTTAGCGTATGAGTAACATATTCGTGTAGAAATATGCACTTTTGTACTATTGTGTTTTAATGGAAGGCGTAGAAATATATTTAGTGATAGTATAGTAATCACAAGTATGGTCAGTGTGTCACAAATATCGGTAGCGTGTATATGTATATTGTGCACCTTCATGTGTATTACGAAATTACTAAAACTTGGCTTCAACTTGTGGTAAGTACAAATATTACCAAAGTGGTTATAAAACCTCTCAATATGGTGCCGAATTAAACTAGCTTTAATAAAAAAAAAAATACTCCGAAGAACCACAACTGTAACGTGAGTGGCTGGGTATATGGTTAGGGCAAAAAGGCGGTCAATGGCACTGAACTATCGACGTACTTTATTTCATACATAGTTTGCTTGTTTACTTGTTTATATTACGAAGTGGGTGGTGAAATGGAAATAAGGTCGCAGGGGCGGATACAGAGTAGAATTTTGGGAGAGGAACTTTATGATTTTGTAATTGATTTCAGAAATGTTTAATTTTAAAATATATTTTTATTTCTTATACATATTTCAACAATTAATTTACAGCATAAAATCAATACGGTGTTTGCTCATTTTACTGAATCTTTCTATTATTTATTCTGGTTCCACAGTTATGTCCTAGTTTATGTTGAGGAGTGCTAAGCCGTTCAATCTTTTCTGGAACATCGTTGCTCTGAGGCAAGTCTTGATTCGACGCAAAGAAGAAATGGATCGTTCATCGCTAGCATTTGTGGCTGGAAAGGTGCAGAGTACGTGAAAGAGAATATGAATCCACGGATATATACATATATATCCTTATCGCAAGTGCTGAGGGTTTCTAAGGTAAAAAGCATTTGTGTTCTCGTAGTCATTTGCTTTTTCCATTGTTGTTGAAAAAGCGCTACATCAGCTTTGAGCTTCGTTTTTCGCAGTTATTTGTTCCCAGTTAAGATTTTCCGAAAACATCTAACTAATCTAACTAGGCATTCAATGATAACAGTTAAATCCTTTTCTTCCAAATTTAAGTTAAATTTTGGTAACAGCTGACTCAAATTGAAACTTTCAAGAACTTCATCGGAAAACCGCGTTTTTAAATCTTGCATTACTGTGTCAATGAGTGGAATGTTTGCAGAAGCCCTGTAAAAGTCTTCACAGCTTTGAGAGTGATTGTTTCGATGACTCTGACGATTACATGTTCTGGGTTTTTTCACTTCAACATCTAATTTTCAGCTCTCTCTCTCTCTCTCCCTCAGTTTCCCCTCTGTGGATCCGCCCCTGTAAGGTCATGACATCAAACCATATTGAACTCTAATATTGACATTGTCAATAAAATGTCAGATATTATGTTTTTACATTCAACATGAAATTTCAAACCACACTGGTATTTAAGCAAGCATCGTACAATATAAAATAACGAATGAAATCATTGTTTACGAATATTAAAGCTATTCATATTACTGCAGTAGGAAACGAACACATACTACGAATAACATGTTTTTGATACACAAATAAAAATAAAAATGACTTACAATGCTTCTTTCACCAAAAATGCCAACATTTTATGTAAATATTTGCCCAATTACTTTCCTACTTTTAGAACCTATTAAAAATTTAATAAGTACTTCTGACACACTAACGACCAGCAAAATTTTCACTTGAATAAAATATTATTGCTTATATCCGCTTAGAAACTGTTAAAATATTTCAGAATTCTGTTCACCACACATTTTCTATAAATATTTCCTAATCTCAAACAAGAAAACTATTGAAAAACAAGTAAGGAAGGGCTAAGTTCGGGTGTCACCGAACATTTTATACTCTCGCATGATAAAGTGATAATCGAGTTTCATTATCCGTCATTTACATATTTTTCAAATACCGTAATTTTTTAAAGTTTTATTCCGCTATCATCATTGGTTCCTAATGTATATACTCGTATTATACAGAAAATGCATCAGATGGAATTCAAAATAGCGTTATATTGGAAGAAGGCGTGGTTGTGAACCGATTTCACCCATATTTCGTACATGTCATTAGGGTGTTAAGAAAATATTATATACCGAATTTCATTGAAATCGGTCTAGTAGTTCCTGAGATATGGTTTTTTGTCCATAAGTGGGCGAGGCCACGCCCATTTTCAATTTTTAAAAAAAGCCTGCATGCAGCTTCCTTCTGTAATTTCTTCCGTAAAATTTAGTGTTTCTGACGTTTTTTGTTAGTCGGTTAACGCACTTTTAGTGATTTTCAACATAACCTTTGTATGGGAGGTGGGCGTGGTTATTATCCGATTTCTTCCATTTTTGAACTGTATATGGGAATGCCTGAAGAAAACGACTCTGTAGAGTTTGGTTGACATAGCTATAGTAGCTTCCGAGATATGTACAAAAAACTTAGTAGGGGGCGGGGCCACGCCCACTTTTCCAAAAAAATTGAGTCCAAATATGCCCCTCCCTAATGCGATTCTTTGTGCCAAATTTCACTTTAATATCTTTATTTATGGCTTAGTTATGACACTTTATAGCTTTTCGGTTTCCGCCATTTTGTGGGCGTGCCAGTGGGCCGATTTTGCCCATCTTCGAACTTAACCTTCTTATGGAGCCGGGGAATACGTGTACCAAGTTTCATCATGATATCTCAATTTTTACTCAAGTTACAGCTTGCACGGACGGACGGACAGACGGACGGACAGACAGACATCCGGATTTCGACTCTACACGTCGCCCTGATCACTTTGGTATACATAACCCTATATCTGACTCTTTTAGTTTTAGGACTTACAAACAACCGTTATGTGAACAAAACTATTATACTCTCCTTAGCAACATTGTTGCGAGAGTATAACAACACCATAGAGTAAACGACAATCTTATTAAAATCCACTTGCATTCCGATTTCTACCCTGAAAATATGTTTTGTTAATTGTAGCTTCATTGCTCTCTGGGTGATATTTTGCTAATTTTGTCAAGAAAATCAATTTTCAGATAGAAAGCAAACTTGTAGAACAACAATTAAAATCACTCAGAACTACTTTACCGTATATTTGAGAATGGTGATAATATATGGTATATGTACCTCGATAAACACATATATGCAAATACGTACATAAACCCACCCAGTAGAGCAGTAAATACAATATGAGATATTCTCGTATCGGTTCGTTGTAAATGAATGAGCTGAAAATTCAAACATTTTGAAATGATTGCCTTCATAGCTTTCTGAGATTTGCATGTGTAAATTTTGCGAATAAGAGTGTAGATTTCTTGTTAAACACTACCTTGACTGCCATAATAAGATACTCAAAGAGTAAATGATATACAATGCTCTAACGGTAGCTTATACACACTCTCTTTCATTTAACTTTTAAACACCTGTCAGTTAGTGCAAAATGAAGGACCCCTTTTCTCTTTGGGTTCTCAAAAGGTCGCACATATGTGAATAAGTGCTTAAATGTACAACAAACACGTATGTATGTAGGTAACAGGCAACGTTATATATCATATATTTTTACTTTTCGATGATTATGTTTGCAAATCAACTGACTTGCTGAATAATAAGAGCAAACAATTGGCAGTGCTTCCAACAACATTACTAACAACCTAAACTCGTTAAGCTTCTAAGTGTCATTATGCAATTTATTGTGATTTTTATCTCGTTTAATATTAAATTATTTTGTGAAGAAAAGACGGATATAAAATGTCATCATTCGGCAATAGAAAATTTAAGTACAAAATCGTATGCTTAGCGAGAAAAGCGCCTAGTGCCCAATACTAATTTGCACTGGCGTTTAATTTCTATTCCCACTAGTTCCGTGGGATATCTGAAAGTATGAGCTTCCAAGTATGCTTATATAAGCCTTGATCTTGTTAAGACGAGAGAATTAAGAAGGAAGTTTACTGCATGGACGCCCGCCGATAGGCCGGAGTAGAACTACACAACTAAGGAGAGGCTAGTCTTACTATGGACTAAGAGCACGCACTAACTTACAATCGATCTGGGACCAAAAGGATATTGCGACAGAAATGATGATAGCCCAGCACTCACATTACTCCTGAAAAGTCCAGCTAACTTGTTCCTAATCTCAAACAAGAATACTATTTTGCTGATAGAGGGTATCTTTTCTTGCCAACTCATCAGCATTAGATTTACCACCCACAACTCCCTTGCAGGCATGTTGGAAGAGAAAAAGCGGGCTGAATTTCCGAATATTCAGACATGTGTTTATTTAGAAACCCATATTTTCGGAGTCTGATAGTAACTTGCGCGGTCATAAAAGGATAGTCACGTTCTCACTTTATAAACCCATAATTGATTATTGATCTACACACCTTATGTGTTAATTACTTTCCCTCAACTTGGAATAAAATAAAGTTTTAACTGCATTAGTGTCGTATACTTTGAAAAGCATTGCTAGCATTGCTTGCTAAAATATCATTGCTAGAAATTCTGAATTAACTGAATATTAGCGCTTATATGGAAAATTAACGCATCCTAAATTTTACAAGTAAGGCAATAAAAACTTGCAACAACAACAGTCCCACCTTAAGTTTGACAAATCAAACTGCAGTGAATTCCTCTTTAACATCATGATCAAAAACGAAAAAATTAGAAAATTTAAAAAAACACACAAACCCTTTAATTGCGGATGATTCTTTAAAGCATGCAATAGCACCACTCGAAATAATAATATACATAATAACATAAAAATTACACTAAATCCATTTCTCTTCTTGAGTACGCCAGTCAAAAGAGGTTTCCTTTTATTGTTTTTTCTGCAATTAAAAAGTTGTATGATATCTTCTTGCAATTTAAGCTCACTTCAAAGTTTTGACGTAAAATTACAAATTTACAGCTCAACGATTTTTACTTTCAGCCAAATTGCATTAATTTGATTTCATATACATACATACATGTGAAATACATTTGTTTTCATAAATCTCGTCAAAGCAAAAAAAAATCTTATTTTTCAAACCCTTTGAGCTTACATATAACTCCGGGCGAGCAAGTTTATTAAAGTTATTAATTTGTAAAAGCTGATAAGTAATTCGGTTAAAGAGTAAAAATAAAGATCAGCCTACTAATAATTTCTTAAAACGAAACAGTGCTATACCCTTAAAGGGTATATTAAAGTTGCAACTATATATGTAATACTCAAAAAGAAACGTGGGAGACACTATAAAGAGTATACTATACATAAATGACGAGCAGAGTCGATTTAGCCCATATCCGTTTGTATGTCCATATTTACGAGAACTAGTCTCTCAGTTTTCGAGATATTGATCTTAACTTTTACACACATTCTTTTCTCACAAAGAAGAATCTCACTTGTTGGAAACACCGATATCAGCTAGCTAAAATTAAAACTATATGCATACTTTTAATATTTGACAAATTATCTTCACGAAATTTAGTACATATTCTTAAATATCTTTTATGCTACCAAAAATGCACCTGTGACAGGTACAATAACTTCGATTCAGCCGAAGTAACGTTGTTTTTTTTTTTAAAAGAAACCAATATTCTATGATTGCGTTTTATCAGCAGAGAGCTTTCATTTTGCTCACTGTTTATGGGCCATTCCATCAATTGGCGACATGGTTTTGTACCCGTGGTTCTCCGATTTTGACGAAACTTTAGAATATAGACCAAAATAAGAATATCTGTAAACTTTTTAGTGGTC